>NW_026999736.1:178069-245569 GCF_036934945.1 Oncorhynchus masou masou
GAGAGAGAGAGAGAGAGAGAGAGAGAGAGAGATAGGGAGAGAGATAGGGAGAGAGAGAGAGAGAGAGAGAGAGAGAAAATACTTAATAAAATACAATCTTGAAACTTAGTTTTGTCTCCAGCCTAGCCCAAGGGTAAGCAGTAGTTTCACATTGGTGATATTAGCCTGAAGGGGATAACAATGTGTAGCATTATATGTTACCTCAAACGTGTCCTTGGGGAAAACAGGGTTTCTGTTGAACAGCTGGTTCTTGGAGATCTTCTGAAAGAACAAGACATGATGACAATCAGTTGTTTTTCTCCTTCAACTTGCTGCAGTTTATTGCATATAGTGGACTCTTCTCCCCCTAATCACAAGTATAGTGTCTGTCAGACCTGGGCTAAATAGGTCAAATAACTTAAAATACATCATTTAGTTTGTCACGTACAATGGCAACAATGGAGTAGTCCCAAAAGTGCAAACTCCAAGCTACGTCTAAGCTAAAGCTCACCTCAGATGGAAGTGTTTGAGCTGTTGGCCTCCCATTAGGAAGGAGATCTCCCTGTTATGTCCTACTGTCTGTCTGTCTGTCTGTCTGTCTGTCTGTCTGTCTGTCTGTCTGTCCTACTGTCTGTCTGTCCTACTGTCTGTCTGTCTGTCTGTCTGTCCTACTGTCTGTCTGTCTGTCTGTCTGTCTGTCTGTCTGTCTGTCTGTCTGTCTGTCTGTCTGTCTGTCTGTCTGTCTGTCCTACTGTCTGTCTGTCTGTCTGTCCTACTGTCTGTCCTACTGTCTGTCCTACTGTCTGTCTGTCTGTCTGTCTGTCTGTCTGTCTGTCTGTCTGTCAGGAGAAACCCCTGTTTCCCCAGTTAAAAATGTATATGATACTTACATAGTGGACTTTCAGTTTGTCTACGTTGCTCTTCATGTTAATTGATGTGTACTGAGCAGCATGACTCCATCCTAAAGTCATCCAGCCCATCAAGCAGAAACACATCACAGCCCTTGATAACACATCCATGGCCCTCAACGTCACGCTGAAGTTCCCTCAAAGCTCAATAGTCCTCAATCTGTGTACGGTAACTTCAGTCAAAGGCCTTGACTTGAGTTGACTTAACGAGACCACCTTGTAGCTGAGACGACCCAAGTCTTGTTCTTCTGTGTCTGTCTGACTGATGCTGAGGCTAAGACAGACAAGTATTTATAGTTGAGGCAGAGAGAGAGTTGAAACGATAGAGGTGTGAAGTTGTGGGTTCTCTGACTGAGCGAAGTTTCCTTTAAATCAAACACCAACACACGGCCGCTCAATAACACCTTATTTTAGCAGCAGAGCTAAAGGGGTCTTGAGTTGGAATCCCTAGGAAACAGGTAGTTTTGACACATTCTGGGGAAGTTCTTTGGTGATGCAATAAAGTTCAGGTTGGTATGCATGTCTGTTGACTTCTGTGTTGCTAGATGAAGAGAACAGAGCCCTGTCTGTTGACTTCTGTGTTGCTAGATGAAGAGAACAGAGCCCTGTCTGTTGCCTTCTGTGTTGCTAGATGAAGAGAACAGAGCCCTGTCTGTTGCCTTCTGTGTTGCTAGATGAAGAGAACAGAGCCCTGTCTGTTGACTTCTGTGTTGCTAGAGAACAGAGCCCTGTCTGTTGCCTTCTGTGTTGCTAGATGAAGAGAACAGAGCCCTGTCTGTTGACTTCTGTGTTGCTAGATGAAGAGAACAGAGCCCTGTCTGTTGACTTCTGTGTTGCTAGATGAAGAGAACAGAGCCCTGTCTGTTGCCTTCTGTGTTGCTAGATGAAGAGAACAGAGCCCTGTCTGTTGACTTCTGTGTTGCTAGAGAACAGAGCCCTGTCTGTTGCCTTCTGTGTTGCTAGATGAAGAGAACAGAGCCCTGTCTGTTGACTTCTGTGTTGCTAGATGTAGAGAACAGAGCCCTGTCTGTTGCCTTCTGTGTTGCTAGATGTAGAGAACAGAGCCCTGTCTGTTGACTTCTGTGTTGCTAGATGAAGAGAACAGAGCCCTGTCTGTTGACTTCTGTGTTGCTAGATGAAGAGAACAGAGCCCTGTCTGTTGACTTCTGTGTTGCTAGATGTAGAGAACAGAGCCCTGTCTGTTGCCTTCTGTGTTGCTAGATGAAGAGAACAGAGCCCTGTCTGTTGACTTCTGTGTTGCTAGATGTGTCTGTTGACTTCTGTGTTGCTAGATGAAGAGAACAGAGCCCTGTCTGTTGACTTCTGTGTTGCTAGATGTAGAGAACAGAGCCCTGTCTGTTGCCTTCTGTGTTGCTAGATGTAGAGAACAGAGCCCTGTCTGTTGACTTCTGTGTTGCTAGATGAAGAGAACAGAGCCCTGTCTGTTGCCTTCTGTGTTGCTAGATGAAGAGAACAGAGCCCTGTCTGTTGCCTTCTGTGTTGCTAGATGAAGAGAACAGAGCCCTGTCTGTTGACTTCTGTGTTGCTAGATGAAGAGAACAGAGCCCTGTCTGTTGCCTTCTGTGTTGCTAGATGAAGAGAACAGAGCCCTGTCTGTTGCCTTCTGTGTTGCTAGATGAAGAGAACAGAGCCCTGTCTGTTGCCTTCTGTGTTGCTAGATGAAGAGAACAGAGCCCTGTCTGTTGACTTCTGTGTTGCTAGATGTAGAGAACAGAGCCCTGTCTTTTGCCTTCTGTGTTGCTAGATGTAGAGAACAGAGCCCTGTCTGTTGCCTTCTGTGTTGCTATAGTAGATGATAGTTGCTGGTTGCTAATGCTAGTACAGATAGATGCGGATGCTATCTTTCATTGACACCCAGGCTTTTTCAAAGGGGGGACAGTGGCATCACTTTCAGACAAGTATTGATATTGCCAGAATGTGGATTGATTTAAACAATGTTCCACTTTTGCTCATTCAGGCCAGTTGCTCGTTTCCAGTGACACCCAGGCTTTTCCAGTTGTATCACTTTCTCACAAATTGTAATGAATGTAGTATGTTTTAATTATGCTGTTCTGCAATCGTAAGGACAGTTTCACCCCTGTAACCTCCGACTGTGGTCTTCAGAGCTGCACTCTGTTGAAGGACACTCCCACATACCAATACAAACCAGAGTAACCAAGGCAGCATGACTCAGTATTCATCTCATCAATGGCATTTGTGGGTGAATGTATTGACACTGGAACTCAACAGATGCTTGTCAGTTTCCATGAGAGAGAAATGGTTCATCTCTAGTGTTGAAGGTGTCACTCTGTCACCTCAGAAAGGACAACAAGTTGGGGTTTCTGTGTAGACCGGCCGCGCAACCCCAATACACGTCAGATGACAACACGGAAATGTGGGATCTGAAGTAAAGGTTCCTACAACACACTCATCTCAGGACACAATCAACTGAATGATCTGACCTTTACAGCTCCAGAACCACAATCTGAATGTCACACCCTGACCATAGTTTGCTTTGTATGTTTCTATGTTTTGTTTGGTCAGGGTGTGATATGAGTGGGCATTCTATGTTTCATGTCTAGTTTGTCTAGTTCTATGTTTGGCCTGATATGGTTCTCAATCAGAGGCAGGTGTTAGTCATTGTCTCTGATTGGGAACCATATTTAGGTAGCCTGTTTGGTGTTGGGTTTTGTGGGTGATTGTCCTTGTTTCTGTCTCTGTGTTACTTTGCACCAGTTTAGGCTGTTTCGGTTTTCACGTTACGTTTATTGTTTTTGTATTGATTCGTGTTTTCGTTGTTTTATTAAACATGAATCTCAATAGCCATGCCGCATTTTGGTCCGACTCTCTCACACCAAGAAAGCCATTACGGAATCACCCACCACAACAGGACCAAGCGGCTGGACAACAAGCAGCAGCAGCAGCAGCAGCAGCAGCAAAATAAAGACTTCTGGACTTGGGAAGAAATCCTTGACGGGAGAGGACCCTGGGCTAAACCAGGGGAGTGTAGCCGCCCCAAGGTGCAGCAGGAGAAGAGGCAACAGGAGCAGCTCAAAGAGGAGCTGGAGGCAGCGAGGCGCTGGTATGAGGATGCAGCACGGCGGCGTGGATGGAAGCCCGAGAGTCAGCCCCAAAAATTTATTGGGGGGGGGGGCTCACAGGAAGTATGTCGAAGCCAGGTAGGAGACCTGCGTCAACTTCCTGTGGTTACCGGGGGGCTAGAGAGACCGGGCAGGCACCGTGTTATGCTGTGAAGCGCACGGTGTCCCCAGTGCGGGTGCATAGCCCGGTGCGATACATTCCAGCTCCGCGTATCGGCCTGGATAGAGTGGGCATCGAGCCAAGTACCATGAAGCCGGCTCTACGCATCTGGTCCCCAGTGCGTCTCCTTGGGCCGGTTTACTTGGCACCAGCCTTGCGCATGGTGTCCCCTGTTCGCCTGCATGGCCCAGTGCGGGCTATTCCACTTCGCCGCACTGGCAGGGTGACCGGGAGCATGCAACCAGGTAGGGTTGGGCAGGCTCGGTGCTCAAGAGCTCCAGTGCGCCTGCACGGTCCGGTCTATCCGTCACCACCTCCACGCACCAGCCCTCCGGTGGCAGCCCCCTGCACCAGGCTGTCTCTCCGGCTCATCCGTACAGGTGCTCCCGTCTGTCCAGCGCAATCAGAGCCTTCCTCCTCTCCAGCGCTGCCGGAGTCTCCCGCCTGTTCAGCGCAGTCAGAGCCTTCCTCCTCTCCAACGCTGCCGGAGTCTCCCGCCTGTTCAGCGCAGTCAGAGCCTTCCTCCTCTCCAACGCTGCCGGAGTCTCCCGCCTGTTCAGCGCAGTCAGAGCCTTCCTCCTCTACAGCGCTGCCGGAGTCTCCCGCCTGTTCAGCGCAGTCAGAGCCTTCCTCCTCTACAGCGCTGCCGGAGTCTCCCGCCTGTTCAGAGCTGCCGCTCTGCAAGGAGCTGCCAGTCTACAAGGAGCTGCCAGTCTGCAAGAAGCCGCCTGAGCTGCCAGTCTGCAAGAAGCCGCCAGAGCTGCCAGTCTGCAAGAAGCCGCCAGAGCTGCCAGTCTGCAAGAAGCCGCCTGAGCTGCCAGTCTGCATGGAGCAGCCAGAGCCGTCAGTCAGCATGGAGCAGCCAGAGCCGTCAGTCAGCATGGAGCAGCCAGAGCCGCCAGTCTGCCAGGATCCGCCCCTCTGCCCGGAGCTGCCGGAGCCCCTCTGCCCGGAGCTGCCGGAGTCCCTCTGTCCCGAGCAGCTGCCCCTCTGTCCCGAGCAGCTGCCCCTCTGTCCAGTGGGGTCATTAAGTAGGTTCGCCGTGGTTCGGAGACCTCGGAAGCGGACAAGGTGGGGGACTAAAACTATGGTGAAGTGGGGGCCACGTCCGGCACCAGAGCCGCCACCGCGGACAGTACCGCCCACCCAGACCCTCCCCAATAGGTTCAGGTTTTGCGGCCGGAGTCCGCACCTTGGGGAGGGGGGGGTACTGTCACACCCTGACCATAGTTTGCTTTGTATGTTTCTATGTTTTGTTTGGTTAGGGTGTGATATGAGTGGGCATTCTGTTTCATGTCTAGTTTGTCTAGTTCTATGTTTGGCCTGATATGGTTCTCAATCAGAGGCAGGTGTGAGTCATTGTTTCACTGTTTTATTAAACATGTATCTCAATAGTCACGCCGCAGTTTGGTCCGACTCTCTCTCTCACACCAAGAAAGCCGTTACACTGAAATAATGTGACTCAGTGTAATTTCATTCACATCAGAGAAATCAACTGGATGCTTTCTACATCCATTATTAAAATGACTAAGAAATAAAAAAATTACTTACATTTATTAAGATGAAGAGAATTAAGAAATAACAGCAATCTTAATTGGAAACTGGATTTAAAAAAAACACATTTTTAAAAAACCAGAACCAAGACATGTAACAGGAGGTATATTCAGGATAATTTATTCCCAGGATATAAATACAGAACATTTGATCCATTGAATGTGAACCATGACATCACATCACATAGTATTACATCACCACTGTTATAAGGACCAACGGAAATCCCCTTCATACAAAGTTGCTACATTTGCACGACTACAAACACTAACATAATGTCATTGCACTTAAATTTAAAATAAATATGTTAAATAATGTTTAAGTTAAATAAATAGCACCGTGAACAACCATGGTGACCAGTAGGTGAGGAAGCTGTGAGACAGTTGTTACGTTTATGTTGGGAAAGTGATTGTTATGCCTTTTAAAAGGTGTTCGGTTGAGTTTTTATTTCTGCAGGTTCTGCTCTTGAAGTGGATACCGGCAGTGAAATGACATCACACTTTCCTAATGTATTACAGTCTGTAGTCTCTGTCTTCAGTCAGTCAGTTGGTGGTTCTGTCTGGTCTCAGCTCACACTTTCCTAATGTATTACAGTCTGTAGTCTCTGTCTTCAGTCAGTCAGTTGGTGGTTCTGTCTGGTCTCAGCTCACACTTTCCTAATGTATTACAGTCTGTAGTCTCTGTCTTCAGTCAGTCAGTTGTTGGTTCTGTCTGGTCTCAGCTCTGTGTGACCTTCTCGGCTCTCTGATGGAGAATGGTCCCCAGCTGGGAAGCTCTCTGGTAGACCTCTTTGAACTCGTTCACAGCCTTCCTCTGGACAACAGCATCGTTGGTCTAAACAGAAGTCACAACGTACATTTAGAGAGACGTCATCATCTTGACCTGACCAGTGGAGTGTCCACTCTTGGAAGACGGAATTTAGACAACAATGGACTGTTAAAAAACGACACACAAGCACACATTTACTCACTCACTCTCTCTCACTCTCTCTGTCTATCACACACACAATTCTTTTTATACGGACTCATCCCAAGTGGTACCACATTCCCTATATAGTGCACTGCCTATAGGGCTCTGGTTAAAAGTAGTGCACTATATAGGGAATAGGATGCCATTCGGGATGCAAACAGAATTAGTGAATAACTTAGTTTAGTCTTTTGACCTTAATGTCCACCAGATCCTGTATCTTCGTCTTCAGTCTGTCCTGGTAGTAGTGCCTCTTCAGATCCTCCACATTCCCGTGGAGTCTGCTGAGGCCCTGCTTGACTTCCTCTGGATGGTTCTCCTTCAGCATGTTGGAGAAGATGTTTAGGTAGACATCCAGAGTGGCGTTCAGGAGCAGCCACTGTTCATGCTTCTAATGGAGAGAAGACCACAAAAGGAGAGAGGAGAGAGAGAGAGAGAAATGGAGAGAGAGAGAAAGGCACACCATTAACATTGAGTACGTCCTCAGTACATGTGACAGCAAGTTGACAGGGCCAGCAGGGTGAATCTACAATAGCAGGGCCAGCAGTTTGAATCTACAATAGCAGGGCCAGCAGGTAGAATCTACAATAGCAGGGCCAGCAGGTAGAATATACAATAGCAGGGCTAGCAGGTTGAATCTATAATCGTAGGGCCAGCAGGTAGAATATACAATAGCAGGGCTAGCAGGTTGAATCTATAATCGTAGGGCCAGCAGGTAGAATATACAATAGCAGGGCTAGCAGGTTGAATCTATAATCGCAGGGCCAGCAGGTAGAATATACAATAGCAGGGCTAGCAGGTTGAATCTATAATCGTAGGGCCAGCAGGTAGAATATACAACAGCAGGACGAGAAGGTTGAATCTTCAATAGCAGGACTAGTAGGTTGAATCTACAAATAATGTTGGCATTAAAACGGAAAAATCCAACTATGTTCAGAACTTTTTGAGTTCAGTAACATTTATTGAAAAACTGAAAAACTGAACTGAAGAAAAAGAGATATTTACCTCAAACTTGCCATCAAGCCCTCCCATGAGCTCGAGGAAGACAGGTTGGCTGACCAAGTTGGGGTCCAGCAGATTCTGAATAAAATGAGTACGTTTGACATTTAGCACACAGACTCAAGCAGTGTTTTCAGAACAACGTATCATATAGATCTCGTCTTTTTCTAAATGTGTACATTTAGAATTTTTGAAAATACATCCCTTTAATTGGCTGCTTTTGCCATCATAATCAAATGCTGTTACTCAGGCCGCCTTTCCCTCTCCTCCCCCTAGGGGGCGACCTCACAGTAGTCCATGGTTCTCTCTGATGGTGGGAACTCGGCTACTGTAACTGAGGACATCATAGCCCACATCTAAACCCTTGGGGGCTTTGAACATTTGCATGACACTTTGAGACCCAGATGAAGAAGTGAGACGTCTGTAAATTGACTGTCAGTTTCTCGTTGGTCATGTGATGAAGGCCAGGAGAAGGGAACCTCTCAGTAGTACAGGACAGGACTGTCATAGTACCACATGCATTAGGCATTATAACATATTATGAACCGGGTGGGTCGTGCCCTGAATGCTGATTGGCTGAAAGCCTGAATGCTGATTGGCTGAAAGCTAATCAGACCCTACATCACAAAAAAGGACTTATTTAACGTTCTCATTTACATTGGTAACCTCTTTATAACAGCAAGAAGGCACCTCAGGGTTTGTGGTATATGGCCAAAGTAGTGCACTATATACTGAATAGGGTGCTGTTTGGGACACATCCATGACCACAGACCAGAGAAATCAGTCTAAACAGGTTTAAGGTTTTCTATTGTAACTCACCAAAGGGCCTTGCAGGGTTTCGATGTCCTTCTCCATGTTTTCGGACACAAATCTGGACCCAAGGTCAGAGCCAGAGTGGTGGGGGCGTCCCAGAACCACTACAGAGCAGAATCCCAACCATACTACCACCACAAGATCCAGGGCTGAATTCATATTATTATCCTGGTTACAGTGGCTCACGTTCTTTCAATTCACAGAACAAAAGACCCGTAAAATATATCAAAACTATGCCCTTGAGAAGTCTTTGAGAAGTCTTTCGAAGTCTTTGAGAGTCTTGAGAGTCTTTGAGAGTCCTTTTAGAGTTAAGCTGTGGAGTCTCTGTTGACTGTACCTGTCTGTAGATGGAGTGTCAATGTGAGTCAGTAATGGTGGCCTGGTGTCTCTCTGGGGTTTATTTATATGTGAGACAGAGAGCTGTGCAGCAGCAGAGTCTGCTGGAGACAATGATGATGGTTCGAGGTTACAGAGGTTTTGGGGTTTGTGGGTTCCTCTTCTCGGTTGGTTTCCTTTAAATCAGAGATGTTCTGCTCCTAAATGGGTGACTCTTCCTCAATACCCCCGCCCCCCCCCCCCCCCCAGCTACCTCTGATCAGGTCATTTCTAAGAGATTTTTTGGAAGGGCCACAATGGGGGTGGGGGAGCGGGGTGAGTCAGTTTGTTGAGTGACATGAGGAAATAAAGGTTGGTATCTGGAACCTAAAAGGGTGTTTCGGCTGACCTCATGGAGAAACCCTTCGAAGAACCGTTTTTGGTCGCAGGTAGAACCATTTTGAGTTCCATGTAGAACCCTCTGTATAAAGGGTTCTACATGGAACTCAAAGGGTTCAAAAGAACCCGAAGAACCCTTTTGGAACCCTTTATTCTAAGAGTGTAGATACTGTTGTCGGAGGTTTGTGATTAGGAGTATGACAATCTGCCTTCTCAGCTAATGCACTTGTCTTTTCCTGCTCCCACTGGCTACTGTGTAGAGGGAAGATTGACTTGCTACGACTGTGATTGGTTGTTTTGTCACCTGGCTATCTTCATATGAAAGCACTGATGTAAGTCTCTCTGGATAAGACTGTCTGATAAATGACTGAAATGGAAAATAAATGGAAAATAAATTACGTTTTATTAAAAATTATAAATGCTCTGACATTATGTTACACATGTTATATAATGTAATGTACTGTATGTTATCTATGGTATATAATGTAATGTACTGCAATGTCATGCAATATTATCTATGTTATATAATGATCTGTTATATATTTAATGTACTGCATGTTATCTATGTTACATAATGTAATGTACTGTATGTTATCTATGGTATATAATGTAATGTACAGTATGTTATCTATGGTATATAATGTAATGTACTGTATGTTATCTATGTTATATAATGTAATGTACTGTATGTTATCTATGGTATATAATGTAATGTACTGCAATGTCATGCAATATTATCTATGTTATATAATGATCTGTTATATATTTAATGTACTGCATGTTATCTATGTTACATAATGTAATGTACTGTATGTTATCTATGGTATATAATGTAATGTACTGCAATGTAATGCAATATTATCTATGTTATATAATGATCTGTTATATATTGTAATGTACTGCATGTTATCTATGTTACATAATGTAATGTACTGTATGTTATCTATGGTTTAGAATGCACTGTACAGTATGTTATCTGTGTTATACAATGTAATGTACTGTATGTTATATATGGTATATAATGTAATGTACTGTATGTTATCTATGTTATATAATGTAATGTACTGTATGTTATCTATGGTATATAATGTAATGTACTGTATGTTATCTATGTTACATAATGTAATGTACTGTATGTTATCTATGGTATATAATGTAATGTACTGTATGTTATCTATGTTATATAATGTAATGTACTGTATGTTATCTATGTTATATAATGTAATGTACTGTATGTTATCTATGGTATATAATGTAATGTACTGTACTGTATGTTATCCTGTATATACATTGGTGGAAAAAGTGCCCAATTGTCATACTTTAGTAAAAGTATAGATACCTTGATACCTTATTAGAAGGTTACTCAAGTAGAAGTGAAAGTTACACAGTAACATACCACTTGAGTAAAAGTCCAGAAGTATTTGGTTCTAAATATACTTAGACATCACAGTAAATGTAATTGATAAAATATAGTAAAATTATAAATCAAAGTAAGTGTTTTAGAGACATGTCTAAGTAAATACCACCTCCACTACCCAGAGACATGTTTAAATACCAACCACCTCCACCACCATGAGACATGTCTAAATACCTACCACCTCCAATACCCAGAGCCTGGTTCCTCTCTAGGTTTTAGGTTTTGGCCTTTCTAGCGAGTTTTTCCTAACCACCGTGCTTCTACACCTGCATTGCTTGCTGTTTGGGGTTTTAGGCTGGGTTTCTGTACAGCACTTTGAGATATCAGCTGATGTACGAAGGGCTATATAAATAAATTTGATTTGATGTCTAAATACCTACCACCTCCACTACCCAGAGACATGTCTAAATACCTACCACCTCCACTACCCAGAGACATGTCTAAATACCTACCACCGCCACTACCCAGAGACATGTCTAAATACCTACCACCGCCACTACCCAGAGACATGCCTAAATACCTACCACCTCCACTACCCAGAGACATGTCTAAATACCATACCTACTACTGTAACACAATATGTTGATCTGCTCATACCTGTATATATTTTATATATACTACACATTCCAGTAACCAGCTGTGGTTAGTCTTATAGATAATGCTGATGACGTGGTGTAGGAACTACTAGTAACCAGCTGTGGTTAGTCTTATAGATAATGCTGATGATGTGGAGTAGGAACTACTAGTAACCAGCTGTGGTTAGTCTTATAGATAATGCTGATGACGTGGTGTAGGAACTACTAGTAACCAACTGTGGTTAGTCTTATAGATAATGCTGATGATGTGGAGTAGGAACTACTAGTAACCAGCTGTGGTTAGTCTTATAGATAATGCTGATGATGTGGAGTAGGAACTACTAGTAACCAGCTGTGGTTAGTCTTATAGATAATGCTGATGACGTGGTGTAGGAACTACTAGTAACCAGCTGTGGTTAGTCTTATAGATAATGCTGATGACGTGGTGTAGGAACTACTAGTAACCAGCTGTGGTTAGTCTTATAGATAATGCTGATGATGTGGAGTAGGAACTACTAGTAACCAGCTGTGGTTAGTCTTATAGATAATGCTGATGATGTGGTGTAGGAACTACTAGTAACCAGCTGTGGTTAGTCTTATAGATAATGCAAGGATGTGGTGTAGGAACTACTAGTAACCAGCTGTGGTTAGTCTTATAGATAATGCTGATGATGTGGAGTAGGAACTACTAGTAACCAGCTGTGGTTAGTCTTATAGATAATGCTGATGATGTGGAGTAGGAACTACTAGTAACCAGCTGTGGTTAGTCTTATAGATAATGCTGATGATGTGGTGTAGGAACTACTAGTAACCAGCTGTGGTTAGTCTTATAGATAATGCTGATGATGTGGTGTAGGAACTACTAGTAACCAGCTGTGGTTAGTCTTATAGATAATGCTGATGATGTGGTGTAGGAACTACTAGTAACCAGCTGTGGTTAGTCTTATAGATAATGCTGATGATGTGGAGTAGGAACTACTAGTAACCAGCTGTGGTTAGTCTTATAGATAATGCTGATGATGTGGAGTAGGAACTACTAGTAACCAGCTGTGGTTAGTCTTATAGATAATGCTGATGATTTGGAGTAGGAACTACTAGTAACCAGCTGTGGTTAGTCTTATAGATAATGCTGATGATGTGGAGTAGGAACTACTAGTAACCAGCTGTGGTTAGTCTTATAGATAATGCTGATGATTTGGAGTAGGAACTACTAGTAACCAGCTGTGGTTAGTCTTATAGATAATGCTGATGATGTGGTGTAGGAACTACTAGTAAGCACCAACCATGATGCACAGAAAGACACTCAGCGTTTCTCTCTTTTCTCCTCCGCTCACTGTTCCGCTCAGTCCACACACTGCTTTCACTGAAAGGCTGCACCCTAATCCTTATATAGTGCACTACCCCATGGGCCCTGGTCTAAAGTTGTGCACTACCCCTATGGGCCCTGGTCTAAAGTTGTGCACTACCCCATGGGCCCTGGTCTAAAGTTGTGCACTACCCCTATGGGTCCCTGCTCTATAGTAGTGCCCTACCCCTATGGGCCCTGGTCTAAAGTTGTGCACTACCCCTATGGGTCTTGGTCTAAAGTAGTGCACTACCCTATGGGTCCTGGTCTAAAGTAGTGCCCTACCCCTATGGGCCCTGGTCTGAAGTAGTGCACTACCCCATGGGCCCTGGTCTAAAGTAGGGCACTACGCCATGGGCCCTGGTCTAAACTAGTGCACTACCCCATGGACCCCATGGGCCCTCGTGCACTAAATAGGGAATAGGGTGCCATTTGGAACATATCCACTTGTTCAACAGCCTCGTATCTCTTTAACCTCAAATAACTTTGACAACAGCCTTAGCAACGTTTTCAGGACCAATGCATCTACAATACAATACAATCCTCCCTTTATTGATCTATTTGTACAGAAACTCTATATGTTGTGAGGTCACAGTGGCTTTATGGGTGAGGTGTAGAGAGGAACTGCTTTGAAAAATATATATTAGTCAACGTAGAGTTGGTGTGATTTACAGGAGAGTTGTTCTTGTCAAAATGGAAACTTTTCAACAACAACATTATGTCCCAAATGGCAAACTATTCCCTACATAGTGCACTACGCTTTGGGCCCTGGTCAAAAGTAGTGAACTATGGAGGGAACATGGTAAGATTTGGGATACAGTGAGAGTCTGAGTTTTTGCGCTGTGAGCATTACTAGAAATTGAAGGTGTCTAGCAGCACAGTTATTTCCAAACCACAGTGAATTGTCTACCAAGGTAAAGTGTCTCTGGCTGCTACACTTCCTGAATTCCCCACAGGAAGTATGATGCTGTGTAGCACTCAGCTATTTCTACCAAAATGAAACTACATCTCTTATCTTTATCTAATCTATTCTATTCTTTATGTCATGTCATCTTATTTTATCTAATCTATTCTTTATGTCATGTCATCTTATCTTTATGTTGTCTTATCTTTATGTTATCTTACCTTTATGTTATCTTACCTTTATGTTATCTTACCTTAATGTTATCTTATCTTTATCTTATCTTTATGTTGTCTTATCTTGATGTTGTCTTATCTTTATGCTGTCTTATCTTTGTTGTCTTATCTTTATGTTATCTTTATGTTGTCTTATCTTTATGTTGTCTTATCTTTATGTTGTCTTACCTTTATATTGTCTTACCTTTATGTTGTCTTACCTTTATGTTGTCTTACCTTTATGTTATCTTACCTTAATGTTATCTTATCTTTATCTTACCTTTATCTTATCTTATCTTTATGTTATCTTATCTTTGTTGTCTTATCTTATCTTTGATATTTTATAGTTATCTTATAGAATAAATTAAATACAATATTTTTTATTATAGAATAATACAAAACAATGGAATGGCAAAACTGAATTAATGTTGTCAATCAATGTTGTCATCCAAAATAGTTTGTCAAAATGTGTATTGGGATGGATTTGATCAAATCTGTACCAAGGGATAAATGATCAATTGACAGAGAGAGATAAGTGATTTCTGTCCAACCACAAAGTGGATAACTTGTCATCGTACTGCTGATGTAACTGATACCCACGTAGGGCCTTTCTTCCAGTCAGTCACTGATTATAGAAAGAGAACTGTTTTCTCCAGTCAGTCAGAACTGAGAGAAGGAGAAATGTTTCTGATTGGCTCTCAGGCTGACATGGTGACATGCGTGTTGGTGGAGAGTATTTCCGTAAAGCAGTCTGTGGTTTGCTGCTGCCTGACTGAGCCTAACAGAATGATGTTCATACAGTACAGGCAGGATACCAGTGGCAGGCTACCAGTGGCAGGCTACCAGTGGCAGGCTACCAGTGGCAGGCTACCAGTGGCAGGCTACCAGTGGCAGGCTACCAGTGGCAGGCTACCAGTGGCAGGCTACCAATAGCAGGATACCAGTGGCAGGCTACCAGTGGCAGGCTACCAGTGGCAGGCTACCAGTGGCAGGCTACCAATAGCAGGATACCAGTGGCAGGCTACCAGTGGCAGGCTACCAGTGGCAGGCTACCAGTGGCAGGCTACCAGTGGCAGGCTACCAGTGGCAGGCTACCAATAGCAGGATACCAGTGGCATGATACCAGTGGCAGGATACCAGTGGCAGGCCACCAGTGGCAGGATACCAATAGCAGGATACCAGTTGCAGGCTACCAGTTGCAGGCTACCAGTGGCAGGATATCAGTGGCAGGCTATCAGTGGCAGACTACCAGTGGCAGGCTACCAGTTGCAGGCTACCAGTGGCAGGCTACCAGTGGCAGGATACCAGTGGCAGGATACCAGTGACAGGCTTCAGTTTTGCATGTAGTTTGTTTATTGTCCTGTCAGTACAGTCCTGTAGGTATGATATTGTCCTGTAGGTATGATATTGTCCTGTAGGTATGATATTGTCCTGTAGGTATGATATTGTCCTGTAGGTATGATATTGTCCTGTAGGTATGATATTGTCCTGTAGGTATGATATTGTCCTGTCAGTACAGTCCTGTAGGTATGATATTGTCCTGTCAGTACAGTCCTGTAGGTATGATATTGTCCTGTAGGTATGATATTGTCCTGTAGGTATGATATTGTCCTGTAGGTATGATATTGTCCTGTAGGTATGATATTGTCCTGTAGGTATGATATTGTCCTGTCAGTACAGTCCTGTAGGTATGATATTGTCCTGTAGGTATGATATTGTCCTGTAGGTATGATATTGTCCTGTAGGTATGATATTGTCCTGTAGGTATGATATTGTCCTGTAGGTATGATATTGTCCTGTAGGTATGATATTGTCCTGTCAGTACAGTCCTGTAGGTATGATATTGTCCTGTCAGTACAGTCCTATAGGTATGATATTGTCCTGTAGGTATGATATTGTCCTGTCAGTACAGTCCTGTAGGTGTGATATTGTCCTGTAGGTATGATATTGTCCTGTAGGTATGATATTGTCCTGTAGGTATGATATTGTCCTGTAGGTATGATATTGTCCTGTAGGTGTGATATTGTCCTGTCAGTACAGTCCTGTAGGTATGATATTGTCCTGTAGGTATGATATTGTCCTGTAGGTATGATATTGTCCTGTAGGTATGATATTGTCCTGTAGGTATGATATTGTCCTGTAGGTATGATATTGTCCTGTAGGTATGATATTGTCCTGTCAGTACAGTCCTGTAGGTGTGATATTGTCCTGTCAGTACAGTCCTGTAGGTATGATATTGTCCTGTAGGTATGATATTGTCCTGTAGGTATGATATTGTCCTGTAGGTATGATATTGTCCTGTAGGTATGATATTGTCCTGTAGGTGTGAGATTGTCCTGTCAGTACAGTCCTGTAGGTGTGATATTGTCCTGTCAGTACAGTCCTGTAGGTATGATATTGTCCTGTCAGTACAGTCCTGTAGGTATGATATTGTCCTGTCAGTACAATCCTATAGGTATGATATTGTCCTGTAGGTATGATATTGTCCTGTCAGTACAGTCCTGTAGGTATGATATTGTCCTGTAGGTATGATATTGTCCTGTAGGTATGATATTGTCCTGTAGGTATGATATTGTCCTGTAGGTATGATATTGTCCTGTCGGTACAATCCTGTAGGTATGATATTGTCCTATAGGTATGATATTGTCCTGTCAGTACAGTCCTGTAGGTATGATATTGTCCTGTAGGTATGATATTGTCCTGTAGGTATGATATTGTACTGTAGGTATGATATTGTCCTGTAGGTATGATATTGTCCTGTAGGTATGATATTGTCCTGTAGGTATGATATTGTCCTGTAGGTATGATATTGTCCTGTCAGTACAGTCCTGTAGGTATGATATTGTCCTGTAGGTATGATATTGTCCTGTAGGTATGATATTGTCCTGTCAGTACAGTCCTGTAGGTATGATATTGTCCTGTCAGTACAGTCCTGTAGGTATGATATTGTCCTGTAGGTATGATATTGTCCTGTAGGTATGATATTGTCCTGTAGGTATGATATTGTCCTGTAGGTATGATATTGTCCTGTAGGTATGATATTGTCATGTAGGTATGATATTGTCCTGTAGGTATGATATTGTCCTGTAGGTATGATATTGTCATGTAGGTATGATATTGTCCTGTAGGTATGATATTGTCCTGTGGGTATGATATTGTCCTGTCTGTACAATCCTGTAGGTATGATATTGTCCTGTCAGTACAGTCCTGTAGGTATGATATTGTCCTGTCTGTACAGTCCTGTAGGTATGATATTGTCCTGTAGGTATGATATTGTCCTGTCTGTACAGTCCTGTAGGTATGATATTGTCCTGTAGGTATGATATTGTCCTGTAGGTATGATATTGTCCTGTAGGTATGATATTGTCCTGTCAGTACAGTCCTGTAGGTATGATATTGTCCTGTCTGTACAGTCCTGTAGGTATGATATTGTCCTGTAGGTATGATATTGTCCTGTCTGTACAGTCCTGTAGGTATGATATTGTCCTGTCAGTACAGTCCTGTAGGTATGATATTGTCCTGTCTGTACAGTCCTGTAGGTATGATATTGTCCTGTAGGTATGATATTGTCCTGTAGGTATGATATTGTCCTGTAGGTATGATATTGTCCTGTAGGTATGATACTGTCCTGTAGGTATGATATTGTCCTGTAGGTATGATACTGTCCTGTAGGTGTGATATTGTCCTGTAGGTGTGATATTGTCCTGTAGGTATGATACTGTCCTGTAGGTATGATATTGTCCTGTCTGTACAGTCCTGTAGGTATGATATTGTCCTGTAGGTATGATATTGTCCTGTAGGTATGATATTGTCCTGTCTGTACAGTCCTGTAGGTATGATATTGTCCTGTCTGTACAGTCCTGTAGGTATGATATTGTCCTGTAGGTATGATATTGTCCTGTAGGTATGATATTGTCCTGTAGGTATGATATTGTCCTGTAGGTATGATATTGTCCTGTAGGTATGATATTGTACTGTAGGTATGATATTGTCCTGTCAGTACAGTCCTGTAGGTATGATATTGTCCTGTAGGTATGATATTGTCCTGTAGGTATGATATTGTCCTGTAGGTATGATATTGTCCTATAGGTATGATATTGTCCTGTCAGTACAGTCCTGTAGGTATGATATTGTATATATAACAAGTAATTTCACAATTTCACAGCAACTACCTTATACACATAAGTGTAAAGGAATGAATAAGAATAT
The DNA here is from genome assembly GCF_036934945.1 of Oncorhynchus masou masou. NCBI lineage: Eukaryota > Metazoa > Chordata > Actinopteri > Salmoniformes > Salmonidae > Oncorhynchus > Oncorhynchus masou. Next base: position 195,923 of record NW_026999736.1, read on the forward strand.
GTTCACATAAATATATGGATGAGCGATGGCCGAACGGCAAGATGCAGTAGATGGTATTGAGTACAGTATATTCATATGAGATGAGTAATGTAGGGTATGTAAACACGATATAAAGTGGCATTGTTTAAAGTGGCTAGTGATATATTTATTACATCCAATTTTTCCATTATTAAAGTGGCTGGAGTTGAGTGAGTATGTTGTCAGCAGCCTCTCAATGTTAGTGATGGCTGTTTAACAGTCTGTTGGCCCAGAGATAGAAGCTGTTTTTCAGTCTCTCGGTCCCTGCTTCGATGCACCTGTACTGACCTCGCCTTCTGGATGATAGCGGGGTGAACAGGCAGTGGGTCGGGTGGTTGTTGCCCTTGTTGATCTTTTTGGCCTTCCTACACCACATCGGGTGGTGTAGGTGTCTACACCACATCGGGTGGTGTAGGTGTCCTGGAGGGCAGGTCGTTTGCCCCCGGTGATGCGTTGTGCAGACCTCACTACCCTCTGGAGAGCCTTGCGGTTGTGGTCGGAGCAGTTGCCGTACCAGGCGGTGATACAGGATGCTCTCGATTGTGCATCTGTAAAGTTTATGAGTGTTTTTGGTGACAAGCCAAATCTCTTCAGCCTCCTGAGGTTTGAAGAGGCGTTGCTGCGCCTTCTTCACCACGCTCTCTGTGTGGGTAGACCATTTCAGTTTGTCCGTGATGTGTACGCCGAGGAACTTAAAACTTCCACCTTCTCCACTACTGTCCCGTCGATGTGGATAGGGGGGGTGCTCCCTCTGCTGTTTCCTGAAGTCCACGATCATCTCCTTTGTTTTTTAACCTTTATTTTACTAGGCAAGTCAGTTAAGAACAAATTCTTATTTTCAATGGAACAGTGGGTTAACTGCCTGTTCAGGGGCAGAACGACAGATTTTGTACCTCGTCAGCTCGGGGATTTGAACTTGCAACCTTTCGGTTACTAGTCCAATGCTCTAACCACTAGGCTACACTGCCGCCCTTTTGTTGACATTGAGTGTGAGGTTGTTTTCCTGACACCACACTCCGAGAGCCCTCACCCTCCTCCTGCTGCCTCTAGAGAGTTGAAAACAGCAGGTCTGGGACAGGTAGCACGTCCGATGAACAGGTCAGGGTTCCATAGCCACAGGCAGAATAGTTGAAACTGGAGCAGCAGCACGGCCAGGTAGTCCTGAGGCATGGTCCTAGGGCTCAGGTCTTCCGAGAAAGAAAGAAAGAAAGAAAGAAAGAAAGAAAGAAAGAAAGAAAGAAAGAAAGAAGATTAGAGAGAGCATACTTAAATTCACACAGGATAACGGATAAGACAGGAGAAATACTCCAGATATAACAGACTGACCCTAGCCCCCGACACATAAACTACTACAGCATAAATACTGGAGGCTGAGACAGGAGGGGTTGGGAGACACTGTGGCCCCATCCGACGATACCCCCGGACAGGGCCATACAGGCAGGATATAACCCCACCCACTTTGTCAAAGCACAGCCCCTACAGCACTAAGCAAGCCTACCACTGTAGTGTCGTCTGCAAACTTGATGAATGAGTTGGAGGCGTGCATGGCCACGCAGTCGTGGGTGAACAGGGAGTACAGGAGAGGGCTCAGAACGCACCCTTGTGGGGCCCCAGTGTTGAGAATCAGCGGGGTGGAGATGTTGTTTCCTACCTTCACCACCTGGGGGCGGCCCGTCAGAAAGTCCAGGAACCAGTTGCACAGGGTGGGGTCGAGATCCACGGTCTCGCGCTTAATGATGAGTTTGGAGGGTACTATGGTGTTAAATGCTGAACTGTAGTCGATGAACAGCATTCTTATATAGGTATTCCTCTTGTCCAGATGGGTTAGGGCAGTGTGGAGTGTGATTGCGATTGCATAGTCTGTGGACCTATTGGGGCGGTAAGCAATTTGGAGAGGGTCTAGGGTGTCAGGTAGGGTGGAGGTGATATGATCCTTGTCTAGTCTCTCAAAGCACTTCATGATGACTGAAGTGAGTGCTACGGGGCGGTAGTCGTTGAGCTCAGTTACCTTAGCTTTCTTGGAAACAGGAACAATGGTGGCCCTCTTGAAGCATGTGTGAACAGCAGACTGGGATAGGGATTGATTGAATATGTCCGTAAACACACCAGCCAGCTGGTCTGCTCATGCTCTGAGGACGCGGCTTGGGGATGCCGTCTGGGCCTGCAGCCTTGCGAGGGTTAACACGTTTAAATGTTTTACTCACATTGGCTGCTGTGAAGGAGAGTGCGCAGGTTTTGGTAGCAGGCCGTGTCGGTGACACTGTATTGTCCTCAAAGTGAGCGAAGAAGTTGTTTAGTTTGTCTGGGAGCATCTGGGTCTGCGACGGGGCTGGTTTTCTTTTTGTAGTCCGTGATTGACGGTAGACCCTGGCACATTCCTCTCGTGTCTGAGCTGTTGAATTGCGACTCTGCTTTGTCTCTATACTGACGCTTAGCTTGTTTGATTGCCTTGCGGAGGGAATAGCTACACTGTTTGTATTGGTGACAAAATGACTAAATAGTTAGTTTAGCCCATCATGTACAGTATGTCACAGCACCTTTCATTTGACCTAAAGTGTTGTCGCCTGTGGTTCACAGCCAGTAACACTCAGTTCCACATCAATGGTTCTTACCCAGGGTGCTATGAACAGTCGAGATCTGTCAGTGTGCAGCATGTTAAACAGTATTGGCCTCTGGGACCACAGTGTAAGGATTGATATGTACTGCATGCCGTGTGCACCAGAACAGTAGCAGTAGCATGCTAGTTGATCTCAGGCAGCCCACCTAAACAAGGGTTGTGGTCTGAGAAAAAATTTGTTATTTTGTGGTCTGTGATCGGCATGGTCGTGTCAGAGGCCGACCCCTTCCAGGAACTCAAGCTGAGCCACACAGGCAGACGGTAGTGAGTGGGATGGAGGAGCTCAGGTCCTCAGCAGTACTCCGTTTCTAAGCCATTTTATACAGTAACTATTAACTAAGCCTGTGCTGTCTCCTCAGAGGAGAGATGCAGATTACTATGTAGGATAATGTATAGAATGGATCCATGACGTGACTTGTGTATCTATTACTGTATGTTGTGGAAATGGGTTCAATACTTCATACAGCAGCACAATTAAAGTTCTCTCTCTCTCTCTCTCTCTCTCTCTCTCTCTCTCTCTCTCTCTCTCTCTCTCTCTCTCTCTCTCTCTCTCTCTCTCTCTCTCTCTCTCTCTCTCTCTCTCTCTCTCTCTCTCTCTCTCTCTCTCTCTCTCTCTCTCTCTCTCTCTCTCTCTCTCTCTCTCTCTCTCTCTCTCTCTCTCTCTCTCTCTCTCTCTCTCTCTCTCTCTCTCATATAAAATGTTACCACTAGGGGGAGTAAATCCATACAAATGAGACCTTGAAGTTTCACATGGTTGAATACCAGTATATTAATAATGAGTCGATTAGCTTTTAGTTTCACATGGTGGAATACCAGTGAAATCTGAGCACTACTTTCTCACAGGATATGTTCCAAATGGCACCTTATTCACTACAGAGTGCACTACTTTGACCACTACATCGAGTGCACTACTTTGAGCTATAAAGGACATAGGGTGCCTAGTTTAAGACAATGCTGATCACCTATTAAAATCACAAGATGCAGTGATGGATAGAATTGGATTGGTTTACACATCACAAACTGCTGTTTCTCATATAGTTTTGGGTTCATAAGTGATTGGATTTATCCGGTGGTTCATCTGTACATCGGGAGGTGCCGGAACATAAAGTGAGAACGAGAGAGAGAGGGAGGGAGGGTGACCTGGGGAGTTCTGTAGCGGAACGCATGAGAAAGAATAATCTCCTTTAAAATGAAGCGTCATGCATATCGTCGTATTTGCGTAGTGACAACGAGCAGAAGAGTTGAGGCTCTTACTGAAGTTGCACACGTGGGGAACATATTTAGTAGCCCGGGATCCGGGAAAAAAATGTGGCGTTTCATCAACGCATTTCATGCAAATCAACGTCATTTTACATGACTGGAGACTTTTTAAATCTGGAAGCGAAAGAAACGACACCTGTTTTAGCGAGGTGATGGCTAGCGCCGTAGAACACTTAAATAAGAAAAGGAGAGTCGTAAACATAAATAGCTCTAATTAGTGGAAGTAGTACATGTGTTTCTTACGTTGTCTGAAGGCGAGCCAGTCAGTAGAGCTACCAGTCTGACTGGCTGCCTTCAGACCAAGCTTTATTCCTTAGCTGAAATAACTGGTCATGTTCAGGCGTGAACCTTGGGTTGGCTCTATTTTTCATTCATAATCTCTTCAATGGAGCGTGTTTATCAGATACAGAGATAAACATATTATCAGTGGTGTGTATTCATGGATGCCAAGGGAAGCCAAGCTTCCCCAAATATATATCTAAAAACATTTTACATAATAATCTCTTTCGTCTGTGTTTTTCATCATTTTATCATAGATTCGCAAGTGGCTAAATTTCACTGGAGAAATAATCTGAGCGCGGGGAAACAGCGCCCCCCTCTGTCTGAGTATGTGAAGCACATGTATCTGATGCTGTCTGGTCAAAAGGAGTACGATATGTTGCCGTCGTAGTGTTTGATTGATTGATGCCAGCAAGCGGTTGGCCTCCCTTAATAAAAAATATATATAAAGGAATTAGCCAATCAGTGTTGAGCTGAACTCAACTGTGGGTTGTCCTAGCGCAGTAAAACTCCCCCCAAGGGAGGCAAGTTTGGATTTGGCTTCACACCGATCAAATCACATCCTAAGCAAAACTTCATCATTGTCAGAAAAAAGTGTCTGTTTCTGGCCTGCTTGTGTTGATGTCCTGCTGTAGCTAGCTTGTGTTGATGTCCTGCTGTAGCTAGCTTGTGTTGATGTCCTGCTGTAGCTAGCTTGTGTTGATGTCCTGCTGTAGCTAGCTTGTGTTGATGTCCTGCTGTAGCTAGCTTGTGTTGATGTCCTGCTGTAGCTAGCTTGTGTTGATGTCCTGCTGTAGCTAGCTTGTGTTGATGTCCTGCAGAAACTAGCTTGTGTTGATGTCCTGCTGTAGCTAGCATGTCTGGCCCAGGAAGCAGTAGAACAGATGGGTCAAGTATGTCTGCCCCAGCAAGCTGAAGAAGAGATGGGTCAAGTATGTCTGGCCCAGCAAGCTGAAGAAGAGACGGGTCAAGTATGTCTGGCCCAGGAAGCAGTAGAAGACACGTGTCAAGTATGTCTGGCCCAGGAAGCCGTAGAAGACACGGGTCAAGCATGTCTGGCCCAGGAAGCTGTAGAAGACACGGGTCAAGCATGTCTGGCCCAGGAAGCTGTAGAAGACACGGGTCAAGCATGTCTGGCCCAGGAAGCTGTAGAAGACACGGGTCAAGCATGTCTGGCCCAGGAAGCTGTAGAAGACACGGGTCAAGCATGTCTGGCCCAGGAAGCAGTAGAAGACACGGGTCAAGCATGTCTGGCCCAGGAAGCCGTAGAAGACACGGGTCAAGCATGTCTGGCCCAGGAAGCAGTAGAAGACACGGGTCAAGCATGTCTGGCCCAGGAAGCCGTAGAAGACACGGGTCAAGCATGTCTGGCCCAGGAAGCAGTAGAAGACACGGGTCAAGCATGTCTGGCCCAGGAAGCAGTAGAACAGACGGGTCAAGCATGTCTGGCCCAGGAAGCTGTAGAACAGACGGGTCAAGCATGTCTGGCCCAGGAAGCCGTAGAAGACACGGGTCAAGCATGTCTGGCCCAGGAAGCCGTAGAAGACACGGGTCAAGCATGTCTGGCCCAGGAAGCAGTAGAAGACACGGGTCAAGCATGTCTGGCCCAGGAAGCCGTAGAAGACACGGGTCAAGCATGTCTGGCCCAGGAAGCAGTAGAAGACACGGGTCAAGCATGTCTGGCCCAGGAAGCAGTAGAACAGACGGGTCAAGCATGTCTGGCCCAGGAAGCTGTAGAACAGATGGGTCAAGCATGTCTGGCCCAGGAAGCTGTAGAAGAGACCATTTACAGCATCAGGTAAGTCTATGATTGAACAGCACCGTGCTTTAGAGATGAGCTTGTGTCATGAACAGTCTTCTCAGAGTTGTCCTTATTGATGCGGTTTCCCCTTTCAGAGAAACGGACTGCTGCAGTAACATGTCAGAGGTGTCAGTTACTGACATGTTGTCTGTTATTGTCACGTTCTGACCTTAGTTCTTTTGTTATGTCTTTGTTTCAGTATTGGTCAGGGCGTGAGTTGGGTGGGTTGTCTATGTTCTTTTTTCTATGATTTGGGATTTCTGTGTTTGTTCTGGTATTGTTGTCAATCAGAGGCAGCTGTCAATCGTTGTCCCTGATTGAGAACCATACTTAGGTAGCCTGGTTTCACTTTGGAGTTGAAGGTGATTATTTTCTGTCTGTTTCACCGTTCAGAACTGTTTGTTTTGTTCAGTATTTCTTATTAAAACAAGATGAATACTTACCACGCTGCACCTTGGTCCTCTCCTTCATACGACGACCGTTATAGTATTGGAGTTAAATAGGATGGCTGCTTCTTTTTAGTGATTTAATAGCCTTCCAAAACATAGCAGGATCGCCACGAGGGTCAGAAATGTAATTCATTCAATTGCTCTGTTTAGCCCTTTTAAACCTCTAGATTCAGTCTTCCGCTCAGCCTCTGTGTTAAAACCTCTAGATTCAGTCTACCACTCAGCCTCTGTGTTAAAACCTCTAGATTCAGTCTGCCACTCAGCCTCTGTTTAAACCTCTAGATTCAGTCTACCACTCAGCCTCTGTGTTAAAACCTCTAGATTCAGTCTACCACTCAGCCTCTGTGTTAAAACCTCTAGATTCAGTCTACCACTCAGCCTCTGTGTTAAAACCTCTAGATTCAGTCTACCACTCAGCCTCTGTGTTAAAACCTCTAGATTCAGTCTACCACTCAGCCTTTGTTTCATAACTGGTAATAATTACCGTACGCATCATTGTCTTTTATCTCGTTCTGTTGGCTTGGAGTCTCTGACTACCAGAAGGGCCCAACATTGGCTATTATTCCTATATAAAGGACTTCTACAGAAACTTCCATACCACTTCACCTCACTTCTAAATTAGACTTCTAGTAACTATAAGACTCTCAATACTGGTTGGTTCTAGAGGTTCCACGGGTCTCCTCTGAGTTATGACTGGTTGGTTCTAGAGGATCCACGGGTCTCCTCTGAGTTATGACTGGTTGGTTCTAGAGGTTCCACGGGTCTCCTCTGAGTTATGACTGGTAGGTTCTAGAGGTTCCACGGGTCTCCTCTGAGAAAAGACTGGTTGGTTCTAGAGGTTCCACTTGTCTCCTCTGAGATACGTCTGGTTGTTCTAGAGCAGTGGTTCCCAAACTTTTTATAGTCCTGTACCCCTTCAAACATTCAACCTCTAGCTGGGTACCCCCACTAGCACCAGGGTCAGCTGTACCCCCACTAGCACCAGGGTCAGCTGTACCCCCACTAGCACCAGGGTCAGCTGTACCCCCTCTAGCACCAGGGTCAGCTGTACCCCCTCTAGCACCAGGGTCAGAGCACTCTCAAATGTTGTTTTTATGCCATCATTGTAAGCCTGCCACAAGCACACACTATACGATACATTTATTAACCATAAGAATGAGTGTGAGTTTTTGTCACAACCCGGCTCGTGGGAAGTGACATAGAGCTCTTATAAGACCAGGGCACAAATAATTTTATATAATTATCATCAATCATTTTGATCTTTATTTAGCCATCTTACACAGGTCATTTATTAGATCATTTGTAGTCATGTTTGGCGAGTTGGAACCGGTGTTTTTCTGAAACAAATGCGCCAAATAAATGGACATTTGGGGATATATAAAAAAAAGGAGTTTATCGAACAAAAGGACCGTTTGTGATGTTTCTGGGACATATTGGAGTGTAAACAGAAGAAGATATTCAAAGGTAAGGCATGAATTATATCGTTATTTCTGACTGTTGTGTTGCCACCTGCCTGGTTGAGAAGGATTGTTATACAATTGTATGGTGGGGGGCTGTCCTCAGATAATCGCATGGTTTGCTTTCGCTGTAAAGCCTTTTTGAAATCTGACACCGCGGCTGGATTAACAAGAAGTTAAGCTTTTATTTTGACATATTGCATGTGTATTTTCAAGAATGTTAAATATTTACAATTCTGTAGTTTGAATTTGGCTCCCTGCACTTTCACTAGATGTCTGTCAGGTGGGACACTACCGTCCCACCTAGCCTAGAGAGGTTTTAATGCAGACAGAGAAGAGCTCCAACGTCTTAAATCTCAGCCTCAATTTTGTCCCGCACATTGAATATAGTTGCGGAGAGTAATCCTAGATTCAGATCTTTCAGGCAAGAGAAAACATCACCCAGACTGGCCAGTCGTGTGAGAAACTCGTCATCGTGCTAGAGGTCAGACAAGTGAAAATTATGGTCAGTAAAGACCATTCTAAGCTTGTCTCTCAATTGAAAAAAATATTTGTCAATATTTTGATAACCAGCTCTTGCTGCAAAAGGCATTCCTTTGAGCCTCTCGGTGTCACGGATCCCTCCAGAACTGTTGATTACGCACACCTGGTGCCCATTTCCCCACTGATTGTAATTGTGTAAATGTGCCCTTTGTTTCCCTATTGGGCTGTCGATTATTGTTCTGTTGTCCTTTGGTTGTGTGAGTACCTGTGCTGTGTTTGTTTTGGCTCTCGTGCTGCGTGTTGTGCGCTTGTGTTTTCGGGTCTCGCCCCATTGTATGTATTCGAGGTACTCCTCATTCTTTTGTTTGGGTCTCAAACCTGTGTTTTGTATTCGTGTTTGTATGGTCTTCGTCTCCGTGCCTTTACATGCTTGCTGTAATTTGGTATAATAAAAACAAACTATTACGCAGTCCTGCACCTGTCTCCCGATCCTTATACCAGCGTGACACTCTGTGGAAGCTGCAGTGTACCCAAGTGGCTTCGGGAGCAACTGCTACAACTCCACTATGTCTCCCTGTCATGGCTTTTGCGCCATCAGTACAGATACCAACACATCTTGACCACCAAAGTCCATTTGATGTCACAAAGCTGTCCAGTATTTTAAAAATGTCCTCTCCTGTTGTCCTGGTTTCCAGTGGTATGCAGAAGAGGATGTCTTCCTTAATTGACCCCCAAATTAAAGTAGCGGACATATACCAGGAGCTGTGCCAGGCCCGCCACGTCTGTTGACTCATCCAGCAGTAACGCATACAATTCAATGGCTTGTATGCGAAGCAGTAGTTGTTTTAAAACATCTTCTGCCATGTCACTGATGCATCATGAAACAGTGTTGTCTGATGAAGACATTGTCTGTGTAGATTTTTTGGCCTTTTCCCCAGCATCGTTCCAGCCATATCCACGGCAGCAGGAAGAATTAAGTCCTCCACAATAGCATGGGGCTTGCCTGTCCTAGCCAGTCGGTAGCTCACCATATAAGACGCTTCTAGCCCCTTTTTATTAATGGTATCTGTTGCTTATATATACACGTCTTACTACTCGAAAGTCGTCTTAATTCTCGCTCAAAACTCCTGTGGCTTCTTTTTCAAATTAGCATGTTTTGTTTCTAAATGTCTGCGGAAGAGTGAAGGTTTCATTGAGTTGTGAGATAATACTTTTGCACATATAACACACTGTGGCTGAGGAAAGGCACTATTCCCAACATAAGTGAACCCCAAATCAATGTAGTCCTCATCATATTTGTGCCTATACGATGGTCCACCGTCCCGGTCTGTTGTTCGGTGCTTTCCTGGGTAAGGGGGCAGTAGCTCGTCGGCTGCATCAGATTCACAACTGTCAGTGTCCATGCTAGCTGGGTTAACAACAAAATGTAGAATTACTGATACTAGCATTGGATGCGCTCGTGGAAGCAGAACAACTTGTGTCGTTGACAGGTGCAGGTGTAGTACTGCTGGTAGTATCAGTATGATGTCCTAGTAGTAGTAGCAGTATGATGTCCTAGTGGTAGTAGCAGTATGATGTCCTAGTAGCAGTAGCAGTATGATGTCCTAGTAGTAGTAGCAGTATGATGTCCTAGTGGTAGTAGCAGTATGATGTCCTAGTAGTAGTAGCAGTATGATGTCCTAGTAGTAGTAGCAGTATGATGTCCTAGTGGTAGTAGCAGTATGATGTCCTAGTGGTAGTAGCAGTATGATGTCCTAGTGGTAGTAGCAGTATGATGTCCTAGTGGTAGTAGCAGTATGATGTCCTAGTAGCAGTAGCAGTATGATGTCCTAGTGGTAGTAGCAGTATGATGTCCTAGTGGTAGTAGCAGTATGATGTCCTAGTGGTAGTAGCAGTATGATGTCCTAGTGGTAGTAGCAGTATGATGTCCTAGTGGTAGTAGCAGTATGATGTCCTAGTGGTAGTAGCAGTATGATGTCCTAGTGGTAGTAGCAGTATGAGGTCCTAGTGGTAGTAGCAGTATGATGTCCTAGTGGTAGTAGCAGTATGATGTCCTAGTGGTAGTAGCAGTATGATGTCCTAGTGGTAGTAGCAGTATGATGTCCTAGTGGTAGTAGCAGTATGATGTCCTAGTGGTAGTAGCAGTATGAGGTCCTAGTGTTAGTAGCAGTATGAGGTCCTAGTGGTAGTAGCAGTATGATGTCCTAGTGGTAGAAGCAGTATGATGTCCTAGTAGTAGTATGATGTCCTAGTGGTAGTAGCAGTATGATGTCCTAGTGGTAGTAGCAGTATGATGTCCTAGTGGTAGTAGCAGTATGAGGTCCTAGTGGTAGTAGCAGTATGAGGTCCTAGTGGTAGTAGCAGTATGATGTCCTAGTAGTAGTAGCAGTATGATGTCCTAGTAGTAGTAGCAGTATGATGTCCTAGTAGTAGTAGCAGTATGATGTCCTAGTGGTAGAAGCAGTATGATGTCCTAGTAGTAGTATGATGTCCTAGTGGTAGTAGCAGTATGATGTCCTAGTGGTAGTAGCAGTATGATGTCCTAGTGGTAGTAGCAGTATGAGGTCCTAGTGGTAGTAGCAGTATGAGGTCCTAGTGGTAGTAGCAGTATGATGTCCTAGTGGTATGAGGTCCTAGTGGTAGTAGCAGTATGAGGTCCTAGTGGTAGTAGCAGTATGAGGTCCTAGTGGTAGTAGCAGTATGATGTCCTAGTGGTAGTAGCAGTATGATGTCCTAGTGGTAGTAGCAGTATGATGTCCTAGTGGTAGTAGCAGTATGATGTCCTAGTGGTAGTAGCAGTATGATGTCCTAGTGGTAGTAGCAGTATGATGTCCTAGTGGTAGTAGCAGTATGATGTCCTAGTGGTATGATGTCCTAGTGGTAGTAGCAGTATGATGTCCTAGTGGTAGTAGCAGTATGAGGTCCTAGTGGTAGTAGCAGTATGAGGTCCTAGTGGTAGTAGCAGTATGAGGTCCTAGTGGTAGTAGCAGTATGATGTCCTAGTGGTAGTAGCAGTATGATGTCCTAGTGGTAGTAGCAGTATGATGTCCTAGTGGTAGTAGCAGTATGATGTCCTAGTGGTAGTAGCAGTATGATGTCCTAGTGGTAGTAGCAGTATGAGGTCCTAGTGGTAGTAGCAGTATGATGTCCTAGTGGTAGTAGCAGTATGATGTCCTAGTGGTAGTAGCAGTATGATGTCCTAGTGGTAGTAGCAGTATGATGTCCTAGTGGTAGTATGATGTCCTAGTGGTAGTAGCAGTATGATGTCCTAGTGGTAGTAGCAGTATGATGTCCTAGTGGTAGTAGCAGTATGATGTCCTAGTGGTAGTAGCAGTATGATGTCCTAGTGGTAGTAGCAGTATGATGTCCTAGTGGTAGTAGCAGTATGATGTCCTAGTGGTAGTATGATGTCCTAGTGGTAGTAGCAGTATGATGTCCTAGTAGTAGTAGCAGTATGATGTCCTAGTGGTTGTAGCAGTATGATGTCCTAGTGGTAGTATGATGTCCTAGTGGTAGTAGCAGTATGATGTCCTAGTGGTAGTAGCAGTATGAGGTCCTAGTAGCAGTATGATGTCCTAGTGGTAGTAGCAGTATGATGTCCTAGTGGTAGTAGCAGTATGATGTCCTAGTGGTAGTAGCAGTATGATGTCCTAGTGGTAGTAGCAGTATGATGTCCTAGTGGTAGTAGCAGTATGATGTCCTAGTGGTAGTAGCAGTATGATGTCCTAGTGGTAGTAGCAGTATGATGTCCTAGTGGTAGTAGCAGTATGATGTCCTAGTGGTAGTAGCAGTATGATGTCCTAGTGGTAGTAGCAGTATGATGTCCTAGTGGTAGTATGATGTCAGTATGATGTCCTAGTGGTAGTAGCAGTATGATGTCCTAGTGGTAGTAGCAGTATGATGTCCTAGTGGTAGTAGCAGTATGATGTCCTAGTGGTAGTAGCAGTATGATGTCCTAGTGGTAGTAGCAGTATGATGTCCTAGTGGTAGTAGCAGTATGATGTCCTAGTGGTAGTAGCAGTATGATGTCCTAGTGGTAGTAGCAGTATGATGTCCTAGTGGTAGTAGCAGTATGAGGTCCTAGTGGTAGTAGCAGTATGATGTCCTAGTAGTAGCAGTATGATGTCCTAGTGGTAGTAGCAGTATGAGGTCCTAGTGGTAGTAGCAGTATGATGTCCTAGTGGTAGTAGCAGTATGATGTCCTAGTAGTAGTAGCAGTATGATGTCCTAGTGGTAGTAGCAGTATGATGTCCTAGTGGTAGTAGCAGTATGAGGTCCTAGTGGTAGTAGCAGTATGATGTCCTAGTGGTAGTAGCAGTATGATGTCCTAGTGGTAGTAGCAGTATGATGTCCTAGTGGTAGTAGCAGTATGAGGTCCTAGTAGTAGTAGCAGTATGATGTCCTAGTGGTAGTAGCAGTATGATGTCCTAGTAGTAGTAGCAGTATGATGTCCTAGTGGTAGTAGCAGTATGATGTCCTAGTGGTAGTAGCAGTATGATGTCCTAGTGGTAGTAGCAGTATGAGGTCCTAGTGGTAGTAGCAGTATGATGTCCTAGTAGCAGTATGATGTCCTAGTGGTAGTAGCAGTATGATGTCCTAGTGGTAGTAGCAGTATGATGTCCTAGTGGTAGTAGCAGTATTATGTAGTAGTAGCAGTACTACCAGTAGAGCTGGTATGTGTCTCCATGAACGCGGGCCTTACTTTTTTTGAAACAATTATCCATTTTTGAGCAAACGGAATGAGCAGCAGCTTCCTTTGACTACATATGGACCATTAGTGGAATTCCCACGAGAGAGTAACGGTTAAAATGATTGGACATTCCTTATTTGACTAGGCTTCCTGTATTTGACATTGTGTTATTTCGCTGAACACTAGATGGTTTCATTTTATTTTGGGCAGTGAAACGAGGCTACTCAGTCGAGAGAGAGAACTCACCCAAATGTATAGTCCTGTTGGAAAATATAAATGGACTGTTTGACAATGTGAAGAATTAAATGTGAAGAATTAAAATAAATGTAAAGAATAAAATACAATTTAAATTGTGAATCACATTTTTATTTGGTGTACCCCCAGGATGTTCCAGCATCCTAAACCACCCGAGGAAAAAAACTCACTCCAAATCATTCCAAATATGAATGAACACTTACTCTATCGGGTGTTCCAGCATCCTAAACCACCCGAGGAAAAAAACTCACTCCAAATCATTCCAAATATGAATGAACACTTACTCTATCGGGTGTTCCAGCATCCTAAACCACCCGAGGAAAAAACTCACTCCAAATCATTCCAAATATGAATGAACTGGGCACAACAGCCACAACCGTCGCCATCACTTCTCTTTTTGACGAATGATTGATTCCACACGTCATTCATTTAGGAAAACACGCGCATTTATATGATGTCATCTTTTTGTTCATAAACCATCTTCCCTTTTTTTTACTGTTATGTTACTTTTGTGTATATTTCTGTATAGTTTTGAGTTTGGTGTAATGAAGTTGACCTGGTTATCCCAGGTAGGGAAGCTGGGGAGGGAGGATGTCCGAGAAAGGAACCACAATGACGTCTCCTCCACCAAGGCCTCCATAAATACTGTCCCTACCAGGTAGAAAACATGACAACCTACCAAACCAACCCGCAAGGTAAGCAGCCTAATCTGAGATCTTGGTTGTAGTATTACAACAGGTCTCTCTTACAAAATAGATGTATGATCACCTGTAGCGTTTAGTCTATAGGATTAGATAAGGCTGACCTGAATCAAAACAAGTTATCTGACTGTAATTTATTCTTTCCAGGTGAACTGTGATATTTTCGCATTATTATTCAAACTGAAGAAAGACAAATCTCCCGGAGCCAATATGAAGTTCAGCACGGTCCAACTCGTAGGCGCTGTGGTCGTGGTGATGAGCGTCTGTCTGCTGCGCGAATCCGTGGCGCACTCCATCCATCGCCCGCTCAGCGCCCCCCTGCACAGCGCGGATACCGACTCCATGGTACAGCAGGTGGCTCAACATGTAAGTTACTTGATCATATTTCATATTCCATAATGGCTTATAATTGTAGGACTAAACTAAATATATTATATTTGTAGAACTAGTAGCCTATTATTTAGTCCTTTTATTCGGGTTTAGTCCTTTTATTATGACTTTAAAAAGCCTAATGATGCCATTCCTGTCTGTTTCAACAGGCGCAACGTTCTGACACCGATACGGACACTAAACTGATGCCAGACATCGATACTAGAAAGGTCTGTCTATTAAACCTATGATTTATGTCATGTTAATCCATGTCTAGCCTACGTTATTTTACAGCTTGGTGTGAAATGGGATTTAGTTTAGTGTTGTATTTTCTATTTCTACCACCTGATGCAGCTGTAGGCAATACTAATCATATCATACTAATGAATTGATGCCTTTGAACTGAACTTTGAACTGATGTTTCCTACGGCAGAACCACAGAGACATCTGCTGCCTGCATGCCAACATCCTGGACTTCTACCTGAGTAACATCCTGACCACTAAGGAGAAGCAGGACAAGCATCATCCTAAACTCCCTGCCCTGAAGGAAGACCTGGCCCGAGTCAGCAGAGACCTGAAGGAACACGGCTGTGTACGTTCTCCTCTCTGTCATCTGCTTCACCTACACTCCTGTTTCATCCCCTTCTCTCTTCATCCATTCTTTACCTTTTCAACACCTTCCAATGTCTCTCTCTCTCTCTTTTCTTTCTTTCTTTCTCTCCCTCTTTTCTTTCTTTTCTTTCTCTCTTTCCTCTCTCTTTCCTCTCTTGTATTTCTTTCTCTCTCTTTCTTTCTCTCTTTCCTCTCTTTCCTCTCATTCCTCTTTCTCCCCTCTCTCTCTCTCTCCTCTTTCCCCCCTCTCTCTCTCCTCCCCTCTCTCTCTCCTCCCTCTCTCCCCCCCTCTCTCTCTCCTCTCTCTCTCTCCTCTCTCCCCCCTCTCTCTCTCTTTCCTCTCTCTCTATCCCTCCTCTCTCTCTTTTCTTTCTCTCTTTCCTCTCTCTCTTCTCTCACTCTCTCTCTCCTCTCTCCCCTTCCCTCTCTCTCTCCTCCCCTCTCTCCTCCCCTCTCTCCTCCCCTCTCTCTTTCCCTCTCTCTCTCCTCCCCTCTCTCCTCCCCTCTCTCTTTCCCTCTCTCTTTCCCTCTCTCCTCCCCTCTCTCCTCCCCTCTCTCTCTTTCCCCCTCTCTCCTCCCCTCTCTCTCTTTCCCCCTCTCTCTCTTTCCCTCTCTCTCTCTTTCCTCTCTCTCTTTCCTCTCTCTCTCTTTCCTCTCTCTCTCTTTCCTCTCTCTCTCTTTCCTCTCTCTCTCTCAGAGATCTTAAGTGTGATATTGTGTAGAGATGGTGTTTATATCAGAGAAAGTGACTGATTTTCTCTCTTTCTTCTAGGCTATGAAACACTACAATGACCACCACCACAGCATTGCTTTCCGCAAGAAGTTGTCCGAGGTAATTCTCCAGGATACCTGTTCAGACTTGATCATTTTCATACGTGTCACAAAGAAACACGATAAACAAAGTTATGAACAAGAGTTAATGCATGAATCACGGTGAAAATGAATCCATTGAACATTTGATTGAATGTAATCTCTGTCTAAAACCCCCATTGATTTTGGTTTGTTGTTTCAGATGGAGGACGGGAAAGGAATCAAGAAAGCCATTGGAGAGATTGACATCCTCTTCACCTTCCTGAAAGACTTCTGTGTGCACGCCTAGATCCAACATCATCCTATATCATCACATAGAGATGTACATCTAGATCCAACATCATCCTATATCATCCCATAGAGATGTACATCTAGATCCAACATCATCCTATATCATCACATAGAGATGTACATCTAGATCCAACACATCCTATATCATCACATAGAGATGTACATCTAGATCCAACACATCCTATATCATCACATAGAGATGTACATCTAGATCCAACACATCCTATATCATCACATAGAGATGTACATCTAGATCCAACATCATCCTATATCATCACATAGAGATGTACATCTAGATCCAACATCATCCTATATCATCACATAGAGATGTACATCTAGATCCAACACATCCTATATCACCACATAGAGATGTACATCTAGATCCAACATCATCCTATATCATCACATAGAGATGTACATCTAGATCCAACATCATCCTATATCATCACCTGGAGATGTACATCTAGATCCAACATCATCCTATATCATCACATAGAGATGTACATCTAGATCCAACACATCCTATATCACCACATAGAGATGTACATCTAGATCCAACATCATCCTATATCATCACATAGAGATGTACATCTAGATCCAACACATCCTATATCATCACAGAGAGATGTACATCTAGATCCAACATCATCCTATATCATCACATAGAGATGTACATCTAGATCCAACACATCCTATATCATCCCATAGAGATGTACATCTAGATCCAACATCATCCTATATCATCCCATAGAGATGTACATCTAGATCCAACATCATCCTAAATCATCACATAGAGATGTACATCTAGATCCAACATCATCCTATATCATCCCATAGAGATGTACATCTAGATCCAACACATCCTATATCATCCCATAGAGATGTACATCTAGATCCAACACATCCTATATCATCCCATAGAGATGTACATCTAGATCCAACATCATCCTATATCATCCCATAGAGATGTACATCTAGATCCAACACATCCTATATCATCCCATAGAGATGTACATCTAGATGTTAGTCATGCTATGTTTCTGTACCTTATATCCTATAAGGATATTGTCGGGGGGTTTTGTATTCATTTTGCATTGCTTATTTATTATTGATCTATTTATTGTTGTTACTAAGCAACATGCCAACTGGTGAAATGTATTTCAAATGCATCAGGAGTCTGTTGACGTCAGATGTGCAGGTCTTGAGCATTTCATATGTAGCCACTTTGTGGCCATTACTTTCTACATCTTGTGCTGGACACAATAATACAACTAGATTTATTCAACTTGTTGGAGAATATATTTAAACAGAG
This sequence comes from Oncorhynchus masou masou, assembly GCF_036934945.1. Lineage (NCBI taxonomy): Eukaryota > Metazoa > Chordata > Actinopteri > Salmoniformes > Salmonidae > Oncorhynchus > Oncorhynchus masou. The sequence goes on from NW_026999736.1 coordinate 213,327, forward strand.
AATTTATTCCATGTTTAAGTTATTATCATTGTTTTAATGATTATGAAATGTTTAAGTTATTTATACATCTATTGAGCTAATGTGTATTTTGCTATAAAGTGATTGTATTTATATAGGAAGTGAATGCAGCTGTCTATAACATGGGGAAATGTGTTGAATTTGCCACAGTGTTTGTAACCTAAGATTCCTAAAATAAAAAAACTATTCAAAAGCACTTTCTTCTTGTCAAATATATTATTGTCTTTACACAGTGTACGTTATAGACTTAGACAGCAGTAGAATAACTATAAATGTGTACAGCAGTAGTTATATAGGAGGAGTATTGACTAGAATACAGTAGTTATATAGGAGGAGTCTTGACTAGAATACAGTATAGACTTAGACAGCAGTAGTTATATAGGAGGAGTCTTGACTAGAATACAGTATAGACTTAGACAGCAGTAGTTATATAGGAGGAGTCTTGACTAGAATACAGTATAGACTTAGACAGCAGTAGTTATATAGGAGGAGTCTTGACTAGAATACAGTATAGACTTAGACAGCAGTAGTTATATAGGAGGAGTCTTGACTAGAATACAGTATAGACTTAGACAGCAGTAGTTATATAGGAGGAGTCTTGACTAGAATACAGTATAGACTTAGACAGCAGTAGTTATATAGGAGGAGTCTTGACTAGAATACAGTATAGACTTAGACAGCAGTAGTTATATAGGAGGAGTCTTGACTAGAATACAGTATAGACTTAGACAGCAGTAGTTATATAGGAGGAGTCTTGACTAGAATACAGTATAGACTTAGACAGAGTTAGAATATCAATATTTTTCCAGAAAGATCTTTAGACGCTGAACATACAAACAACATTAAATTCACACATTCAGCACACAACTGTTTTTCCCATAGAAATACATTGTTCACTGTGTACAGCGACCACAGAGCAAGGTTTAAGGGTGAATTCATCAATAAATGGTTCCTAAATTGATTGGGCCAGTTTCCTGGAGATTCTCCATTGAGTCCAGTACTAGACTTAATCTGTGTCCGGAAAACATCTACAGACTGATATTGAAATAGGAATGATTTTCAGTAAAATTACACAGGCAATTTAGGTCTTCATTATTATAGCAAACAATATATAATAAGTCTCAATTCAGTGAGAGTTGATGACAGAAGCAGAAGGGCTGTCATTATGCTCTGAAACATTATCTAAACCTTGGATGGTCGTTACTGAGAGAGTCTGAAACATTATCTAAACCTTGGATGGTCGTTACTGAGAGAGTCTGGAACATTATCTAAACCTTGGATGGTCGTTACTGAGAGAGTCTGAAACATTATCTAAACCTTGGATGGTCGTTACTGAGAGAGTCTGAAACATTATCTAAACCTTGGATGGTCGTTACTGAGAGAGTCTGGAACATTATCTAAACCTTGGATGGTCGTTACTGAGAGAGTCTGAAACATTATCTAAACCTTGGATGGTCGTTACTGAGAGAGTCTGAAACATACAATAACATCAACTAGTGTCTGCATGTGTGTGTTTGTGTATCCCTGTGTGTGTGTGTCTCCATGTGTGTGTGTGTGTGTGTATCTCTGTGTGTGTGTCTCCGTGTGTGTCTCCATGTGTGTGTGTGTGTGTGTGTGTGTGTGTGTGTGTGTGTGTGAGTGAGTCTCCATGTGTGTGTATGTGTGTGAGTCTCCATGTGTGTGTATGTGTTTGTGTCTCTGTGTGTGTGTGTGTTTTTTGTGTATCCATGTGTGTGTGTGTGTGTGTGTGCATGAGGGTGTGTATTGTGTCATGCAGAAAGCATGCTCCAACAGTGGGATTGTCCAATCAGGAAGTTTACCTGCTTCCCCAGTTCAGGTAAATTACACCATGATGACACCTGACACAGGTAAACACTTACTTCCTGGTTCCTCTCTGCTCTGCATGCTGGCCAGGGGAAACAACTGTCGGAGGTTTGGCCGGGGGCGTGGCCGGGGGCGTGGCCTGGCCAGGTTCTTGAATTCCACCTCTGGAGTGTTAAAAGTGATGTAACACAGAGAGAGAGATAAAGACCTGGTGTTTTTACAGCTATTTCCTGTTCCACATCAGCAGAGGAAACAGAGGATGTATCTTCCTGAGAATTACCCAGAATTACCCAGAATTACCCAGAATTACCCCATGGTGACAGTGACTGTGACCCCTCCCACCACACCTCTCAACTCCTAACTGTGACCCCCCACCACACCTCTCAGCTCCTAACTGTGACCCCACCCCCCACCACACCTCTCAGCTCCTAACTGTGACCCCCCACCACACCTCTCAACCCCTAACTGTGACCCCCCACCACACCTCTCAGCTCCTAACTGTGACCCCACCCCCCACCTCTCAGCTCCTAACTGTGACCCCACCCCCCACCACACCTCTCAACTCCTAACTGTGACCCCCCACCACACCTCTCAACCCCCTAACTGTGAACCCCCCACCACACCTCTCAGCTCCTAACTGTGACCCCCCCACTACACCTCTCAGCTCCTAACTGTGACCCCCCCACTACACCTCTCAGCTCCTAACTGTGACCCCCCCACCACACCTCTCAGCTCCTAACTGTGACCCCCCCACCACACCTCTCAGCTCCTAACTGTGACCCCTCCCACCACACCTCTCAACTCCTAACTGTGACCCCCCACCACACCTCTCAGCTCCTAACTGTGACCCCTCCCACCACACCTCTCAGCTCCTAACTGTGACCCCCCACCACACCTCTCAACCCCTAACTGTGACCCCACCCCCACACCACACCTCTCAACTCCTAACTGTGAACCCCCCACCACACCTCTCAGCTCCTAACTGTGACCCCTCCCACCACACCTCTCAGCTCCTAACTGTGACCCCACCCCCCCACCACACCTCTCAGCTCCTAACTGTGACCCCCCCCCCCACACCACCTCTCAGCTCCTAACTGTGACCCCCCCCCACACACACCTCTCAGCTCCTAACTGTGACCCCCCACCACACCTCTCAACTCCTAACTGTGACCCCCCACCACACCTCTCAGCTCCTAACTGTGACCCCCCACCACACCTCTCAGCTCCTAACTGTGACCCCTCCCACCACACCTCTCAGCTCCAAACTGTGACCCCCCACCACACCTCTCAGCTCCTAACTGTGACCCCCCACCACACCTCTCAGCTCCTAACTGTGACCCCCCACCACACCTCTCAGCTCCTAACTGTGACCCCCCACCACACCTCTCAACTCCTAACTGTGACCCCCCACCACACCTCTCAGCTCCTATCTGTGACCCCCCACTACACCTCTCAGCTCCTATCTGTGACCCCCCCCACCACACCTCTCACACCACACCTCTCAAGTTCTTATGACAGAGGTCTAACCCAGTACTTATGACAGAGGTCTAACCCAGTACTTATGACAGAGGTCTAACCCAGTTCTTATGACAGAGGTCTAACCCAGTTCTTATGACAGAGGTCTAACCCAGTTCTTATGACAGAGGTCTAACCCAGTACTTATGACAGAGGTCTAACCCAGTACTTATGACAGAGGACTAACCCAGTTCTTATGACAGAGGTCTAACCCAGTTCTTATGACAGAGGTCTAACCCAGTTCTTATGACAGAGGTCTAACCCAGTACTTATGACAGAGGTCTAACCCAGTTCTTATGACAGAGGTCTAACCCAGTACTTATGACAGAGGTCTAACCCAGTTCTTATGACAGAGGTCTAACCCAGTTCTTATGACAGAGGTCTAACCCAGTTCTTATGACAGAGGTCTAACCCAGTTCTTATGACAGAGGTCTAACCCAGTACTTATGACAGAGGTCTAACCCAGTTCTTATGACAGAGGTCTAACCCAGTTCTTTTGACAGAGGTCTAACCCAATTCTTATGACAGAGGTCTAACCCAGTTCTTATGACAGAGGTCTAACCCAGTACTTATGACAGAGGTCTAACCCAGTTCTTATGACAGAGGTCTAACCCAGTTCTTATGACAGAGGTCTAACCCAGTTCTTATGACAGAGGTCTAACCCAGTACTTATGACAGAGGTCTAACCCAGTTCTTATGACAGAGGTCTAACCCAGTTCTTATGACAGAGGTCTAACCCAGTTATGATGGAAGTAGAATGAAACACATGATGACGGGGAAGACATTTGAGGACACTTGAAAAGGCAACCTCATTCGAACTTCCGCCGATTTTCTCTGAATGATGAATTTTCCATTTTTTTTTTATATATATATTTTTTAACATCATTTTTTTTTTTGCTGAGTTGCTGATTTGGAGAACCTAAAGGTCTTTTTAGGGCTTTGGAGGAAGTTCAGTGAATGATGCTTGATAAGTAATCTTTCCTGAAACCTGAAGACTTGTGTTTGCTCTCTGAGGTAAGTTCCCAGAGCTAATGCCTAGACTTTAGCTCAGTGGGCTAACATTGTATTTTGCTCCACAGTCGACCAGGGTTAAAACGCAGTTGGTCACAGTAGCAGATAAAATGATTTGATCTCCACCTTCTCCATATGGTTCAATGTCCAACTGATGGAGGTTTGTAAACCATTTAAAACCGTAAAAACACGCAGTTAAATGTTCTGACTGACTGGAACTCAGCTGAATGCTTCAGTCAGTCGTCAGAACCAGTTTGTCTCTGACCACATTGACTCATAGAGTACTTAGATTGGAGCCGAAAGGCGACGTGCAGACGACTACAACTCCATCTATCTGGGTCAGACCCGACCTAGCAGTGGTGAACCATGTAGGAGGATGACCTGGTTTAAGTGGGGAACACAGATCAGGGGGGGAGAGCAGAGTTGCTAACTCATCCTACCCAGGGATGAACAGAACGAACCTCTTCCAGTAAGTGCCAGACAACCTTACAAAACTGAACGAACCCCATTGACAACCAAACAATTAATGACACAAAATAAACAATGTAATGAATCATTCCTCCTCAGTAGTAGAATCATTACAAGTCATAAAAACAACATGGAATCGTCTTATCTACATTATTTCCCAGAAAGGGCATATTTACTATGATATTACAATAAAAGTTTAGAGAGTAGGCTGTTAAAGCACATGAGTGGGTCAGGTTCACATTTAGTAGAGAGGAGCGCAGTTTAGAAGCCTATAGAACAGCAGTTATCAAGAAGATACTGGATGTAGAGCATCAGATACTCAGAGACACATCTCTTCCTTAACGTCAATGGAACTACAGCTGTTTGACGGGGGAATAACCCCAATCATGAACCTTCAACCTCGTTTTATCCATCCAGTAATCTCGAAGTGGTAAACCCTCTCTAGAACGCAAAACCACAACAAACAAATCTAACCTCAGGACTTCGTAGATCAGAAAGAGAGATAACAGCAAGCTCAGCACCAATGTGTGCTGACCACTCCAAGGAAATTTGCCACAAACGAAATGTTGTTACACTTTTAAGCATCACGTTTCGACTGTGGGAATTTTTGAAAGGTGAAGTGATGGGTATATAACATGAAAGAACATGTGCAGACTGTCAAACTACAGTTCTGATTCTCTGCTCTTCTCTTCGCCGTTAATTACGACTCTAAACAATAAGACCGACAAGATGCGCGCTGTGATTTTGGTGACGGTTGGTCTGCTGGCTCTGATTGGACACCTGGATGGACGCGCTCATGGCGAGAAACGACGCGACAGACCAAACTGTCTCCAACGGACGGTCTCTCCCAGACTGATCAAGGAATTACTCAACAAAACACAAACTCTCACTAACTCTTTACCGGTAAGTAGAAAAAGGTTTTAATACTGTTTCAAGTCCATTAAATAAGTATTGTTCTGTGCGTAGTAATTAATTTAAATGTATTTTGTTACAGACGTTCCCCAGAAAAATATATGAAAGACTTCTGCCCAAAACCTGTACAACGTGTGTTAAGGTATATTTATAAATCATATTTATAAATCACATCTGTACAACGTGTGTTAAGGTATATTTATAAATCACTTCTGTCCAACGTGTGTTAAGGTATATTTATAAATCACATCTGTCCAACGTGTGTTAAGGTATATTTATAAATCACATCTGTCCAACGTGTGTTAAGGTATATTTATAAATCACTTCTGTCCAACGTGTGTTAAGGTATATTTATAAATCACATCTGTCCAACGTGTGTTAAGGTATATTTATAAATCACATCTGTCCAACGTGTGTTAAGGTATATTTATAAATCACATCTGTCCAACGTGTGTTAAGGTATATTTATAAATCACATCTGTCCAACGTGTGTTAAGGTATATTTATAAATCACATCTGTCCAACGTGTGAAGGTATATTTATAAATCACATCTGTCCAACGTGTGTTAAGGTATATTTATAAATCACATCTGTCCAACGTGTGTTAAGGTATATTTATAAATCACATCTGTCCAACGTGTGTTAAGGTATATTTATAAATCACATCTGTCCAACGTGTGTTAAGGTATATTTATAAATCACATCTGTCCAACGTGTGTTAAGGTATATTTATAAATCACATCTGTCCAACGTGTGTTAAGGTATATTTATAAATCACATCTGTACAACGTGTGTTAAGGTATATTTATAAATCACATCTGTACAACGTGTGTTAAGGTATATTTATAAATCACATCTGTACAACGTGTGTTAAGGTATATTTATAAATCATAGTTAGAAATCAAAACATACTGTTACTGAACTACTTTTGCATTTTATTAAACAAAGCAAAGCAACAAAACCTGAATTGTTTTCATTTTATTTTTTAGAAACAACTTGGCATCTGGGAAATCAACAAGATATTGGATGTCTATTCCAACGTGTTCAACCAGAAGTCTGTGGAAGGTCTCCACCCCAAACACTTTGAGGATCTTCTGGCAAGGCTGACAACAGATGTCCAATCTTGTGTGAGTATTGAACTCTAAGATAGTTCTTTATTTGACCACCTGTTAGAGGAAATGTCATTTCTGTTCATCTGTTCTGTTGTCATCACATGTTAAGGTTAAACACTGACAGTGTTGTAGCTTCAATGAGGCTAACAGAGGTGTAGGACTTCCTCAAGAGCCTATGCAAATCCCAAAGTTAGAATAGTTACCACTTTATTACTGTATGTAATCAACAATGTTTAAATTATGAATATTATAATAAGTAATATTCATAAATATTCAAGGCACATTTTAACTAATTTTAACATGATGAACAAGGAACTACATTTACACTAATGGGTGACCAAAAACAACTGTCTGAAATTCTCCAATCTGACCCCACCTCCAATCTGACCCCACCTCCAATCTGACCCCACCTCCAATCTGATAGGCTGTCACCTCTACAATATAAAAGGCTCAAAATGGAACCCCTCCCATCACAACAAGGTTCTGTCTCCAACATTTACACAGGGGTTCCTCGAAGACCCTTTTCAGAGAGGTTCCAGGTTCAACTGGAAAGGTTCGGCCAGTGTGGCAGCCCAGAAGGTTATTCCAGGGACTTTTACTGCAGACTAGCAGGATGGATGTAGTTGTATACCTGCAGAACACACTGACCACCCATGTTATTGTAAGATATAGTAGACGGACAGACAAACAGAAAAGACCACTGACCGTTGTTCCTCTCTACAGCTGGTGGAGTGCCCAACTAGACCAACATGGACCAAGACAACCGTCAGGAAGATGGAGAACACATTTAAGAAGGTGAATATGACTTATCCAACCCTCTTACACATCTCAACATGGTGCTTTATGGCAAAACAAAACTCATCTCCAGATCTAAGGGACCTGTTTTACCGAATCCTCAACTGTTGACATTTACCTGAGATTGAACTCTAGTATCCAATCAGTTCCATCCCCTATGACTATAGTATCCAATCAGTTCCATCCCCTATGACTCTAGTATCCAATCAGTTCCATCCCCTATGACTATAGTATCCAATCAGTTCCATCCCCTATGACTCTAGTATCCAATCAGTTCCATCCCCTATGACTCTAGTATCCAATCAGTTCCATCCCCTATGACTATAGTATCCAAAAGTAGAGTGTGTTTATGATGTGTTGTCAACCATTCATTCCCTCTTTTGGCAGCTGGACACCAACGGGACTTACAAGGCCATCGGAGAGTTCAGGACCGTCCTCCTTTGGATCAGTGACATGAGAGAGAGAAAGGATAAATGCCAGTAGTCTTCCATCCATCCACCCATCAAAGCTTTGAATCATATCTACTCAATGTAGGATTTTAGCAGTATTTTAGTATTTAAATAGGAAAAGTGTATTTTCCTAATACATGTTTTCCTTTAGTTATATTCACTTAGGTTCATATTTATTGTTTTTATAAAATATGATATTATTATTATTTTTCATATAAATGAGGATGTTATTGTCTGTGACAGGTGAACATAGTTGTAGTCAAAATTATAATTTTTAAAATCACTTTTGTCTTTGCAAATCATATTTAATGTATTGTTTAAGTGAATGTTTTTTTATACCAAATATCCGTCTGCCTTTTAATTATCAAAATAAAATACAATTTGTATTTCTAAAATGAGGAGTTTTCTAAATCTCGTGATTTTCAGGAGGGATTCAGGAAGGAACGATGAGCACTTAAATTTCAAACATGCGACTTGCGACAAATCGCAGTGCTTAATTTGATCCTCGGTTTTGGAATGTCTTGTTCCGGAACCTCTTGTTGCATTAAACATTTTTATTCACTTTTTGCAATGTAAACTCTAACAAAAGCGATCAAGTTTATTCAAGCTGCTTCTTTGTTAATTCTCCTGCCCCACAAAAAAAAAACATGTGAAAAAGTACATTTTCAGACCAGGCCTAATATTCTATGAGTAGATTTGGGTTGGACCGGGTTTATGATTTCTGCAAAACCTATTTTTGAGACAAACGCGTGGCTGTGTGAACATTGCGCCAGTATCTCTCACACAACTAGAAGGAGATTATTGTTATATGATCTCTCTCCCTCTCTGCCCTGGTAGACATGACCCTGAAACTCATCTCTCCAGCGTTGCACTTCATCATTTATTTCCTCTTAGAATCGCGCGGTGTGCAGCACCCCTGAAATTGAAATACATTTGCCAAAGTTAAATTACCGCTATTCAGAATAGCCTACTACACCACGAGAAGACCTAAAATTTAGCCACAGAGGATAAATATATATATTTAAATAGCTGTGGATTGTAGCCCAATAACAAAGAACTCTATTATCGGGAACGCGCAGCAAATCTGTCTTCGAAGACACCAACAGTGACAATTCGCAAAATAATACGCAGCTTCATCTGTTTATGTATTCAACAACAGTTCAACATTCACCTTCTGCTTCCATTTCTGTCAAGCCGTCCACGTATTCAGTTTGACGCATACGTTCGATAAATCCAACGAATGCACCACACCGAACGCAATGCAACTGTCTCTGCAACGCAAACGCAGCGTTGGATTGGAAATGAATGTAATTCTGGTGTAACCAAAATGTCAGACACTGTAGTGTGATCGAAGCCTCAGTGAAAAAACAGCATGCAGACAAAACGTGTTTTTGCAAAAGGCCTATGTTGGATAGCAAATGTCTCCTGCTGAAAAGAGAAATGTGTTGGTAGTCTAGAGCATAGAGTCTTATCAACTTCCAAATATTGTAAAACGAGAGAGATATGCTTTTGAGCTGCATCGACCATCACCAGATAGTGAGCTACGTATCATTGGGTGAGTCAGTGAAACTGGAAAGCATTTTTAGGACTGTAATTTCCTCCTCATACTGTAGCCTACAACATGTCTCTCCACACACCTTGGACGGGGCTGTTGATGGATTCAAGACAAGGTTGTTTTGATTGATCTCAGATTCTGTTGGTCAGAGTCAAAGTACCCTTCCATTTTGATCATTCGCTTGGTGTTAAAACAGGTTCTACATCAGACAGCTTGTCTGTAGAAACGTATATTACTGCATCTGAGCTCCTATATTACTGCAGGTTATTCAATTACTGCATCTGAGCTCCTATATTACTGCAGGTTATTCAATTACTGCATCTGAGCTCCTATATTACTGCAGGTTATTCAATTACTGCATCTGAGCTCCTATATTACTGCAGGTTATTCAATTACTGCATCTGAGCTCCTATATTACTGTAGGTTACCCAATTACTGCATCTGAGCTCCTATATTACTGCAGTTTATTCAATTACTGCATCTGAGCTCCTATATTACTGTAGGTTATCCAATTACTGCATCTGAGCTCCTATATTACTGTAGGTTTTCCAATTACTGCATCTGAGCTCCTATATTACTGCAGGTTATTCAATTACTGCATCTGAGCTCCTATATTACTGCAGGTTATTCAATTACTGCATCTGAGCTCCTATATTACTGCAGGTTATTCAATTACTGCATCTGAGCTCCTATATTACTGTAGGTTATTCAATTACTGCATCTGAGCTCCTATATTACTGCAGGTTATTCAATTACTGCATCTGAGCTCCTATATTACTGCAGGTTATTCAATTACTGCATCTCAGCTCCTATATTACTGTAGGTTATCCAATTACTGCATCTGAGCTCCTATATTACTGCAGGTTATTCAATTACTGCATCTGAGCTCCTATATTACTGCAGGTTATTCAATTACTGCATCTGAGCTCCTATATTACTGCAGTTTATTCAATTACTGCATCTGAGCTCCTATATTACTGCAGTTTATTCAATTACTCCATCTGAGCTCCTATATTACTGCAGGTTCTTCAATTACTCCATCTGAGCTCCTATATTACTGCAGGTTATTATTCAATTACTGCATCTGAGCTCCTATATTACTGCAGGTTATTCAATTACTGCATCTGAGCTCCTATATTACTGCAGGTTATTCAATTACTGCATCTGAGCTCCTATATTACTGCAGGTTATTCAATTACTCCATTTGAGCTCCTATATTACTGCAGGTTATTATTCAATTACTGCATCTGAGCTCCTATATTACTGCAGGTTATTCAATTACTGCATCTGAGCTCCTATATTACTGCAGGTTATTCAATTACTGCATCTGAGCTCCTATATTACTGCAGTTTATTCAATTACTGCATCTGAGCTCCTATATTACTGCAGGTTATTCAATTACTCCATCTGAGCTCCTATATTACTGCAGGTTATTATTCAATTACTGCATCTGAGCTCCTATATTACTGCAGGTTATTCAATTACTGCATCTGAGCTCCTATATTACTGCAGGTTATTCAATTACTGCATCTGAGCTCCTATATTACTGCAGGTTATTATTCAATTACTGCATCTGTGCTCCTGTATTACTGCAGGTTATTCAATTACTGCATCTGAGCTCCTGTATTACTGCAGGTTATTCAATTACTGCATCTGAGCTCCTGTATTACTGCAGGTTATTCAATTACTGCATCTGAGCTCCTATATTACTGCAGGTTATTCAATTACTCCATCTGAGCTCCTATATTACTGCAGGTTATTCAATTACTCCATCTGAGCTCCTATATTACTGCAGGTTATTCAATTACTCCATCTGAGCTCCTATATTACTGCAGGTTATTCAATTACTGCATCTGAGCTCCTATATTACTGCAGGTTATTCAATTACTCCATCTGAGCTCCTATATTACTGCAGGTTATTCAATTACTCCATCTGAGCTCCTATATTACTGCAGGTTATTCAATTACTGCATCTGAGCTCCTGTATTACTGCAGGTTATTCAATTACTGCATCTGAGCTCCTGTATTACTGCAGGTTATTCAATTACTGCATCTGAGCTCCTATATTACTGCAGGTTATTCAATTACTGCATCTGAGCTCCTATATTACTGCAGGTTATTCAATTACTGCATCTGAGCTCCTATATTACTGCAGGTTATTCAATTACTGCATCTGAGCTCCTATATTACTGCAGGTTATTCAATTACTGCATCTGAGCTCCTATATTACTGCAGGTTATTCAATTACTGCATCTGAGCTCCTATATTACTGCAGGTTATTCAATTACTCCATCTGAGCTCCTATATTACTGCAGGTTATTCAATTACTCCATCTGAGCTCCTATATTACTGCAGGTTATTCAATTACTCCATCTGAGCTCCTATATTACTGCAGGTTATTCAATTACTCCATCTGAGCTCCTATATTACTGCAGGTTATTCAATTACTGCATCTGATCTCCTATATTACTGCAGGTTATTCAATTACTGCATCTGAGCTCCTATATTACTGCAGGTTATTCAATTACTGCATCTGAGCTCCTATATTACTGCAGGTTATTATTCAATTACTCCATCTGATCTCCTAGAGTGACTCTCCTTTTCTTTATCAAGTGTTCTACTCCGCTTGACATCACCTCCCTTAAACAGGTGTGCGCTCCTTTCACCTCCATATTAAAACATATTCTGTCAAAGTCTCCAGTCATGTTGTAACTGCCGTCAGTGGTGGAAGAAGGTGAGGACCAAGGTGCAGCGTCGTAAGTGCTCATGATTTTTTATAATAATCAAAACACTGAACAACAAAATAACTGGAACAGTTCTGTCTAATGTAGACACACAAAGACTGAAAACAACCACCCACAAAACATAATGGAAAACAGGCTACCTAAATATGGTTCTCAATCAGGGACAACGATTGACAGCTGCCTCTGATTGAGAACCATATCAGGCCATACACAGAAATAGAAAATCATAGACAAACTAACATAGACAACCCACCCAACTCACACCCTGACCATACTAAAACAAAATACAAAACAAAGGAACTAAGGTCAGAACTTGACACATGTAAAATGACATAGAATTAGATTAAATGCGTTGATAAAACGCCACGTTTCCCGGATCCCGGGCTACTAAAAATGTTCCCCACGTGTGTAACTTCAGTAAGAGCCTCAACTCTTCTGCTCGTTGTCACTACGCAAATACGACGATATGCATGACGCTTTATTTTAAAGGAGATTATTCTTTCTCATGCGTTCCGCTACAGAACTCCCCAGGTCACCCTCCCTCCCTCTCTCTCTCGTTCTCACTTTTTGTTCCGGCACCTCCCGATGTACAAATCAACCACCGAATAAATCCAATCACTTATGAACCCAAAACTATATGAGAAACAGCCGTTTGTGACGTTTCAACCAATCCATTCCATCCATCACTGCATCTTGTGATTTTAATAGGTGATCAGCATTGTCTTGAACTTGTTGGAGTCCCAAACGGCACCCTATGTCCTTCATAACACAAAGTAGTGGTCAATGTAGTGCACTCTGTAGGGTATAAGGTGCCATTTGGAACGTTTCCTGTGAGAAAGTAGTGCTCACATTTCAGCCTTGTGAATCTACTGGTATTCAACCACGTGAAACTAAAAGGCGTCTCATTTGCTTGGATTTACTCCCCCTAGTGGTAATATTTTATAACTCACATCTGATTTGAGATGGAGGGAGAGAAAGACAGAGGAAGAGAGAGAGGAGAGAGGGAGACAGACAGACAGAGGAGAGACAAAGAGAGAACGAGACAAAGAGAGGGACAGAGAGAAAGCGAGAGAGATGACAAAATAAAACCAGATTAAAGAAGAACAGTAGATTACTTTAATTGTGCTGCTGTATGAAGTATTGAACCCATTTCCACAACATACAGTAATAGATACACAGGTCACGTCATGGATCCATTCTATACATTATCCTACATAGTAATCTGCATCTCTCCTCTGAGGAGACAGCACAGGCTTAGTTAATAGTTACTGTATAAAATGGCTTAGAAACGGAGTACTGCTGAGGACCTGAGCTCCTCCATCCCACTCACTACCGTCTGCCTGTGTGGCTCAGCTTGAGTTCCTGGAAGGGGTCGGCCTCTGACACGACCATGCCGATCTCAGACCACAAAACAACCACTTTTCTCAGACCACAACCCTTGTTTAGGTGGGCTGCCTGAGATCAACTAGCATGCTACTGCTACTGTTCTGGAGCAATAACTCAATAACTGACAGTACAATATCATACCTACAGGACAATATCATACCTACAGGACAATATCATACCTACAGGACAATATCATACCTACAGGACAATATCATACCTACAGGACAATATCATACCTACAGGACTGTACAGACAGGACAATATCATACCTACAGGACTGTACCGACAGGACAAAAAACAAACTTCATGCACAGCTGAAGGCTGCCACTGGTAGCCTGCCACTGGTAGCCTGCCACTGGTAGCCTGCCACTGGTAGCCTGCCACTGGTAGCCTGCCACTGGTAGCCTGCCACTGGTAGCCTGCCTGTACTGTATGAACATCATTCTGTTAGACTCAGTCAGACAGCAGCAAACCACAGACTGCTTTACGGAAATACTCTCCACCAACACGCATGTCACCATGTCAGCCTGAGAGCCAATCGGAAACATTTCTCCTTCTCTCAGTTCTGACTGACTGGAGGAAACAGTTCTCCTTCTATAATCAGTGACTGACTGGAAGAAAGGTCCTACGTGGGTATCAGTTACATCAGCAGTACAATGACAAGTTATCCACTTTGTGGTTGGACAGAAATCACTTCTCTCTCTGTCAATTGATCATTTATCCCTTTAGTACAGAGTTGATCAAATCCATCCCAATACACATTGACAAACTATTTTGGATGACAACATTAATAAAGTTCTGCCATTCCATTGTTTTCTATAATAACAAATATTGTATTTCATTTATTCGATAAGATGACATAAAGATAAGATGACAAAGAAAAGATGACAAAGATAAGATGACAAAGATAAGATGAGATAAAGATAAGATGAGAAAGATAAGATTAGATAAAGATAAGATTAGATAAAGATAAGATTAGATAAAGATAAGATTAGATAAAGATAAGATTAGATAAAGATAAGATTAGATAAAGATAAGATTAGATAAAGATAAGAGATAGAGTTTCATTTTGGTAGAAATAGCTGAGTGCTACACAGCATCATACTTCCTGTGGGGAATTCAGGAAGTGTAGCAGCCACAGAGACACTTTACCTTGGTAGACAATTCACTGTGGTTTGGAAATAACTGTGCTGCTATACACCTTCAATTTCTAGTAATGCTCACAGTGTGGAAACTCAGCCTCTGTATGTATCCAAAATCACACCATATATAGTTCACTACTTTTGACTAGGGCCCAAAGCGTAGTGCACTATGTAGGGAATAGTTTGCCATTTGGGATGTAATATTGTTGATGCAAATGTAATACATGTAGTACATACATAACATACATAACATACATAACATACATAACATACATAACATACATATCACCCCAACTCAGCCCAGGTCACCTCCTCCTGTATATATCACCCCAACTCAGCCCAGGTCACCTCCTACTGTATATATCACACCAACTCAGCCCAGGTCACCTCCTACTGTATATATCACCCCAACTCAGCCCAGGTCACCTCCTACTGTATATATCACCCCAACTCAGCCCAGGTCACCTCCTATATATCACACCAACTCAGCCCAGGTCACCTCCTACTGTATATATCACCCCAACTCAGCCCAGGTCACCTCCTACTGTATATATCACACCAACTCAGCCCAGGTCACCTCCTATATATCACACCAACTCAGCCCAGGTCACCTCCTCCTATATATCACACCAACTCAGCCCAGGTCACCTCCTATATATCACACCAACTCAGTCCAGGTCACCTCCTATATATCACACCAACTCAGCCCAGGTCACCTCCTACTGTATATATCACCCCAACTCAGCCCAGGTCACCTCCTACTGTATATATCACACCAACTCAGCCCAGGTCACCTCCTATATATCACACCAACTCAGTCCAGGTCACCTCCTATATATCACACCAACTCAGCCCAGGTCACCTCCTACTGTATATATCACCCCAACTCAGCCCAGGTCACCTCCTACTGTATATATCACCCCAACTCAGCCCAGGTCACCTCCTACTGTATATATCACACCAACTCAGCCCAGGTCACCTCCTATATATCACACCAACTCAGCCCAGGTCACCTCCTATATATCACACCAACTCAGTCCAGGTCACCTCCTATATATCACACCAACTCAGTCCAGGTCACCTCCTATATATCACCCCAACTCAGTCCAGGTCACCTCCTATATATCACACCAACTCAGCCCAGGTCACCTCCTATATATCACACCAACTCAGCCCAGGTCACCTCCTACTGTATATATCACCCCAACTCAGCCCAGGTCACCTCCTACTGTATATATCACACCAACTCAGTCCAGGTCACCTCCTATATATCACACCAACTCAGTCCAGGTTTACTCCTATATATCACACCAACTCAGTCCAGGTCACCTCCTATATATCACACCAACTCAGCCCAGGTCACCTCCTATATATCACACCAACTCAGCCCAGGTCACCTCCTATATATCACACCAACTCAGTCCAGGTCACCTCCTCCTGTATGTATATATATAAATCACACCAACTCAGTCCAGGTTTACTCCTATATATAACACCAACTCAGTCCAGGTCACCTCCTATATATCACACCAACTCAGCCCAGGTCACCTCCTATATATCACACCAACTCAGCCCAGGTCACCTCCTATATATAACACCAACTCAGTCCAGGTCACCTCCTATATATCACACCAACTCAGTCCAGGTCACCTCCTATATATCACACCAACTCAGCCCAGGTCACCTCCTATATATCACACCAACTCAGCCCAGATCACCTCCAATATATCACACCAACTCAGTCCAGGTCACCTCCTATATATCACACCAACTCAGTCCAGGTCACCTCCTATATATCACACCAACTCAGTCCAGGTCACCTCCAATATATCACACCAACTCAGCCCAGGTCACCTCCAATATATCACACCAACTCAGTCCAGGTCACCTCCTATATATCACACCAACTCAGCCCAGGTCACCTCCTATATATCACACCAACTCAGCCCAGGTCACCTCCTATATATCACACCAACTCAGCCCAGGTCACCTCCAATATATCACATCAACCCCAGGATGACTCATATATTTATTTATTATATATATTTATTTGACATTTTGGTCATTTAGCAGACACTATCATACAGTAGTGAAAACATACATTTAGTTATTTTCCCATACTGGTCCCCCTGTGGGAATCAAACCCACAACCCTGGCTTTGTAAGCACCAGGCTCTAACAACTGAGCCACACAGGAAACACTTGATAAGGATCAGGCCACTTCATATGCTCTTGTATTCCAAGCCCTTCAGCGTTCACTTTGTTCCACTTTGGCCAAAGCAGTTCCTCTCTACACGTCACCCATAAGGCCACTGTGACCTCACAACATATAGAGTTTCTGTACAAATAGATCAATAAAGGGAGGATTGTATTGTATTGTAGATGCATTGGTCCTGAAAACGTTGTTAAGGCTGTTGTCAGGATTTGGCCAGGGTTGTTCCGGGTTTTGGTCAGTAGATGTCCCCATTGTGCTTTTTGTCCCTATGTTTTTCCCTTGATCCCCATTATTATTTGCACCTGTGTCTCGTTTCCCCTGATTGTATTTAAACCCTTTGTTTCCCTCAGTTCTGTGCTCTGTGTTTGTATGTTAGCACCCTGCCCTAGTGTTCTGTGTACTCTTGTCGATTCCGGGTGAAGTTCTTGTGGTATTCTGTTTTTTGTTTTTGTTTATTTTTTGGTGAGTTTCTTTTGAGGTCTTTTTGTGTTTTTCCTACCACCTTTTGGATTTGCCATTTTTTGCATTTTAGGATTTTTTCTTTATTAAATACACCGTCTTAAGTACTGCTGTGTCTGCCTCATCTTCTGGGTTCTGCTGTCTATTCGTGGCTCAGTTGGTTAAGTGACTGTTTCTCACTCCGGAGACCCAGGTTTGAAACCGGGTCCTGACAGAAACACAGAGCCAAAAATGAACCCAGAGGCAGCCAGTTCCCAGGACCTTTTGCCACGCTGTCCCACCACCAGGAGACTGTCCAACGCCACGAAGCCGCCCTGGTTCAGCAAGAGGCCTTAATGGCTAGACATTCTCATCTTCTGTCGGAGATGCTGACTTCCATTAAGCAAATATCTGATCGACTTACCCCAGCAACAGTTTCCGTCCCAGTACCTCAGGTTCACGTACCCATGGCAGTTAACCCCCTGGCTGAACCTCGTCTTCCACCTCCTCAACGGTTCTCAGGTGATCCAAGTGCTTGTAAAGGCTTTCTCACTCAATGTTCTCTCTCCTTTGAGCTGCAACCCTCGTCGTTTCCCACCGACCGGTCTAAGATCGCATATATCATCACCCTGCTGTCGGAAAAAGCCCTGGCCTGGGCTACTGCTGTGTGGGATGCCCATAGTTCCTGCTGTGCCAGCTACTCTGCCTTTGCTGAGGAATTCAAACGAGTGTTTCAAGGCCCAAGCAGTGGTTCTGACTCAGCCAAACAGCTCCTGACTCTCCATCAAGGTTGGCGCAGCGTGACGGACTATGCCATCCAGTTCCGCACGGTGGCAGCAGCGAGTGGCTGGAACAACGAGGCGCTCACGGTGTGCTTTCTGAAAGGCCTTTCCGACACTATCCAAGATGAACTGGCCACTCGGGAACCACCGGACAATCTCGAGTCCCTGATCAAGTTGGCCTCACGCATTGACCAGCGTCTGAGAGAGAGAGAACTCAACCGTAGACCTCTAGCCCCTATCAGTCCCAGCTCCGAGTCCCCACCTTTATCATCGCTGGCTCCACCGGAACCCATGCAGATTGGACGCATCTCCCAGGCTGAGAGAGACCGCCGGATGAGGGAGCGACGCTGTCTATATTGCGGCAAACCGGGCCATTTCCGTTCCACGTGTCCCGGGCTCCAGGGAAACGCTCTGTCCCGTACAGACCGGGGGAACTGTAACGGGAAACATAACCTCCTCCCATCCGTCCAACTCCCGTCTGCTCATTCCAGTCACCCTCTCCTGGGACAACCACAAGCTTCACCTTCAAGCCTTGGTAGACTCTGGAGCCGCAGGTAACTTCATGGATGGTGTCTGGGCGAAGGAGAATGGCGTTCCCTCTGAACCTCTAAGTGACCCCATGAGGGTTACTACATTGGATGGAAGCCCTTTGGGATCTGGACTTGTCACTCATGTCACTACCTCCTTGCGACTTTCAGTTTCACAACACCAGGAATTGATGAACTTTCATTTGATCTCCTGTTCGAGTTCCCTCTCGTCCTTGGATACCCCTGGCTACACAGCCATAACCCTCACATCGACTGGTCTGTGGGCACTATCAAGCAGTGGGGTCCTACGTGCCAAGCTACTTGTATTTTCCAGAATTCCCCGAGTTCTACTCCTGAGTCTTTAGAATCCATCGACCTGACCCGAGTTCCCGAGTGTTACCATGACCTCAAACTGGTGTTTAGCAAACAGAGGGCCACCATGCTACCACCCCATAGATCTTACGATTGCCCCATCGACCTGTTTCCGGGCACTTGCCCCCCAGGGGTCGGATCTTTTCCCTATCTCCACCCGAACGAGCTGCTATGGATACCTACATCAAGGACTCTCTGGAAGCAGGCCTCATGCGTCCATCAACCTCCCCGGCGGGAGCAGGGTTTTTCTTTGTGGCCAAGAAAGATGGTGGATTACGTCCTTGCATCGACTACCGGGGACTCAATGACATAACCGTCCGTAACCGTTACCCGCTACCCCTTATGGCCACAGCCTTCGAGCTGCTCCAGGAAGCAGTTGTTTTCACTAAGCTTGACCTGCGGAACGCATACCATCTTGTGCGGATCAGACCTGGTGACGAGTGGAAGACCGCTTTCAACACGCCTACTGGTCACTATGAATACTTGGTGATGCCCTTCGGCCTGACCAACGCCCCAGCGGTGTTCCAAGCGCTCATAAACGATGTGCTTAGGGATATGCTTAACATATTTGTGTTCGTTTACTTGGATGACATCCTCATCTTTTCGAGCTCCAAACAAGAACACACTAAGCATGTCAGACAAGTACTCAAACGCCTCCTGGACAGCCATCTGTACGTTAAGCCGGAAAAATGTGAATTCCATTCATCCCGAGTACAATTCCTGGGATTTGTAGTGGAACCCGGTCGAGTTCAAATGGACCCTAGGAAGGTAGGGGCGGTAGCGGATTGGCCCACCCCCAAATCCGTTAAGGATGTTCAGCGTTTCCTGGGCTTCACAAACTTTTACCGTAAGTTCATCAAGAACTTCAGTTTGGTGGCAGCTCCTCTCTCAGCTTTAACCAAAGGTGGCAATGCAAGGTTTTTGTGGGGAAGAGAAGCTGAGACGGCCTTCCAAGGACTCAAGCAGCGCGTCCTCTCTGCTCCCATCCTGATACTACCGACTACGGATGAACCATTTGTGGTGGAGGTAGACGCATCAGAGGTTGGTGTTGGAGCTGTCCTGTCTCAGAGGGGTGAAGACAAGAAGCTTCATCCGTGCGCTTTCTTCTCACACCGGCTTACCCCGACTGAGAGGAACTACGATGTGGGGGATCGTGAACTCCTAGCGGTTAAGATGGCATTGAAGGAATGGAGACACTGGCTCGAGGGGCTTCTCACCCGTTTCAAGTGCTTACGGACCACAAAAATCTGGAGTATATCCAGCAGGCGAAGCGATTGAACTCTAGACAAGCTAGATGGTCTCTTTTCTTCAATCGATTCCAGTTTATCCTCACCTATCGGCCCGGGTCGAAGAATCTCAAACCGGATGCCCTGTCCCGAGTCTACGCTCCTGCCATTCGAGATGACACGGACATGCCTGTCCTTCCTGCTGCTAAGATTGTGGCTCCGATCTCGTGGCAAGTTGAGGATACCGTGAGACGTGCTCAAGCTAGCGAACCGGACCCTAAAGGAGGCCCTGCCAATCGGTTGTTTGTCCCCAAGGCAGTGAGGACTCAGGTCCTTATGTGGGGGCACTCCTCTCGCCTCACCTGTCATCCGGGCGTAGGTCGCACCTTGGAGTTCATCCAGCGTAAATTCTGGTGGCCTACCATAAGAGAAGACGTTGCCACTTTCGTCAATGCCTGCCCCGTGTGCTGCCAGGGCAAATCTTCTCACCTCCGCCCTCAAGGACTCCTTCACCCTTTACCTGTTCCCCACAGACCCTGGTCCCATATCTCATTGGACTTTATTACTGGACTTCCTCCATCCCATGGCAATACTACTATCCTAGTCATAATCGACAGGTTTTCAAAGGCGGCCAGGTTCGTCCCTCTGACTAAGTTACCTTCTGCCAAGGAAACGGCTGAGTTGGTAATTAATCATGTGTTCCGAGTCTTCGGCATTCCTCAAGATGTGGTTTCTGACAGAGGTCCCCAGTTCGCCTCAAGGTTTTGGAAGGCCTTCTGCCAACTCATGGGGGCTTCTGCCAGTCTATCTTCAGGGTACCATCCGGAGTCCAACGGCCAAACAGAGGGATGAATCAAGAGCTGGAAACCACCCTCCGATGTATGACTCGTGACAACCCGTCCACATGGTCATCCTTTATTGTTTGGGCCGAATACGCGCACAACACCTTGCGCTCCTCCTCCACTGGTATGTCCCCGCACGAGTGTCAGTTTGGCTATGCTCCTCCATTGTTCCCGGACCAGGAGGCAGAAGTCAGAGTGCCTTCAGCCTTGAGGTTCGTCAGACGCTGTCGGCTTATGTGGAGGAAGACCCGTCTTAATCTGATGCGTTCCTCACAGAGGTATCAACAACAAGCCAACAGACGTCGCCGTCCCGGGCCTACCCTGCGCCCCGGCCAGAGAGTCTGGCTTTCCACAAGAGACTTACCTCTACGGGTGGAGTCTCGCAAGCTGTCCCAAAAATACATCGGTCCCTTCAAGGTTGCCAGGAGAGTTAACCCAGTTTCTTATCGCCTACACTTACCCAGATCCCTTAAGATTAATCCCACATTTCATGTGTCATTGTTAAAACCTGTTGTTTTTCTCCCCTTGTCCCGGCAGACAGACCTCCCCCCCGCCTCGTGTCATTGGAGGCCAGCCGGCTTATACCGTCCACCGGATACTGGATTCCCGCCGGGTGCAGCGGTCCTGGCAGTATCTGGTGGACTGGGAAGGCTACGGTCCTGAGGAGCGCTCCTGGGTTCCTGCCAAAGACATCCTGGACCCTGACCTCATTCGTCAGTTCAGGGCCCTCCACCCTGAGAGAGCTGGTAGGAACGTCAGGAGCCGTTCCTAGGGGGATTCTGTCAGGATTTGGCCAGGGTTGTTCCGGGTTTTGGTCAGTAGATGTCCCCATTGTGCTTTTTGTCCCTATGTTTTTCCCTTGATCCCCATTATTATTTGCACCTGTGTCTCGTTTCCCCTGATTGTATTTAAACCCTTTGTTTCCCTCAGTTCTGTGCTCTGTGTTTGTATGTTAGCACCCTGCCCTAGTGTTCTGTGTACTCTTGTCGATTCCGGGTGAAGTTCTTGTGGTATTCTGTTTTTTGTTTTTGTTTATTTTTTGGTGAGTTTCTTTTGAGGTCTTTTTGTGTTTTTCCTACCACCTTTTGGATTTGCCATTTTTTGCATTTTAGGATTTTTTCTTTATTAAATACACCGTCTTAAGTACTGCTGTGTCTGCCTCATCTTCTGGGTTCTGCTGTCTATTCGTGGCTCAGTTGGTTAAGTGACTGTTTCTCACTCCGGAGACCCAGGTTTGAAACCGGGTCCTGACAGCTGTGGTCAAAGTTATTTGAGGTTAAAGAGATACGAGGCTGTTGAACAAGTGGATATGTTCCAAATGGCACCTTATTCCCTATTTAGTGCACTATTTTAGACCAGGGTCCACAGGGGTAGTGCACTACTTTAGACCAGGGCCCATAGGGGTAGGGAACTACTTTAGACCAGGACCCATAGGGGTAGTGCACTACTTTAGACCAGGGCCCATAGTGGTAGGGAACTACTTTAGACCAGGGCACATAGGGGTAGGGAACTACTTTAGACCAGGACCCATAGGGGTAGGGAACTACTTTAGACCAGGGCACATAGTGGTAGGGAACTACTTTAGACCAGGGCACATAGTGGTAGGGAACTACTTTAGACCAGGGCACATAGTGGTAGGGAACTACTTTAGACCAGGGCACACAGTGGTAGGGAACTACTTTAGACCAGGGCCCATAGTGGTAGGGAACTACTTTAGACCAGGGCCCATAGTGGTAGGGAACTACTTTAGACCAGGGCCCATAGTGGTAGGGAACTACTTTAGACCAGGGCCCATAGGGGCACTATATAAGGATTACTGAACGGAATACGTGAGCAGGGAGAGAAACGCTGAGTGTCTTTCTGTGCATCATGGTTGGAACCACAGCTGGTTACTAGTAGTTCCTACACCACATCATCAGCATTATCTATAAGACTAACCACAGCTGGTTACTAGTAGTTCCTACTCCACATCATCAGCATTATCTATAAGACTAACCACAGCTGGTTACTAGTAGTTCCTACTCCACATCATCAGCATTATCTATAAGACTAACCACAGCTGGTTACTAGTAGTTCCTACTCCACATCATCAGCATTATCTATTAGACTAACCACAGCTGGTTACTAGTAGTTCCTACTCCACATCATCAGCATTATCTATAAGACTAACCACAGCTGGTTACTAGTAGTTCCTACTCCACATCATCAGCATTATCTATAAGACTAACCACAGCTGGTTACTAGTAGTTCCTACACCACGTCATCAGCATTATCTATAAGACTAACCACAGCTGGTTACTAGTAGTTCCTACTCCACATCATCAGCATTATCTATAAGACTAACCACAGCTGGTTACTAGTAGTTCCTACTCCACATCATCAGCATTATCTATAAGACTAACCACAGCTGGTTACTAGTAGTTCCTATTCCACATCATCAGCATTATCTATAAGACTAACCACAGCTGGTTACTAGTAGTTCCTACACCACATCATCAGCATTATCTATAAGACTAACCACAGCTGGTTACTAGTAGTTCCTACTCCACATCATCAGCATTAACTATAAGACTAACCACAGCTGGTTACTACTAGATCCTACACCACGTCATCAGCATTATCTATAAGACTAACCAGAGCTGGTTACTAGTAGTTCCTACACCACATCATCAGCATTATCTATAAGACTAACCACAGCTGGTTACTAGTAGTTCCTACTCCACATCATCAGCATTATCTATAAGACTAACCACAGCTGGTTACTAGTAGATCCTACACCACGTCATCAGCATTATCTATAAGACTAACCACAGCTGGTTACTAGTAGTTCCTACACCACATCATCAGCATTATCTATAAGACTAACCACAGCTGGTTACTAGTAGTTCCTACTCCACGTCATCAGCATTATCTATAAGACTAACCACAGCTGGTTACTAGTAGTTCCTACTCCACATCATCAGCATTATCTATAAGACTAACCACAGCTGGTTACTAGTAGTTCCTACTCCACATCATCAGCATTATCTATTAGACTAACCACAGCTGGTTACTAGTAGTTCCTACTCCACATCATCAGCATTATCTATAAGACTAACCACAGCTGGTTACTAGTAGTTCCTACTCCACATCATCAGCATTATCTATAAGACTAACCACAGCTGGTTACTAGTAGTTCCTATTCCACATCATCAGCATTATCTATAAGACTAACCACAGCTGGTTACTAGTAGTTCCTACACCACATCATCAGCATTATCTATAAGACTAACCACAGCTGGTTACTAGTAGTTCCTACTCCACATCATCAGCATTAACTATAAGACTAACCACAGCTGGTTACTACTAGATCCTACACCACGTCATCAGCATTATCTATAAGACTAACCAGAGCTGGTTACTAGTAGTTCCTACACCACATCATCAGCATTATCTATAAGACTAACCACAGCTGGTTACTAGTAGTTCCTACTCCACATCATCAGCATTATCTATAAGACTAACCACAGCTGGTTACTAGTAGATCCTACACCACGTCATCAGCATTATCTATAAGACTAACCACAGCTGGTTACTAGTAGTTCCTACACCACATCATCAGCATTATCTATAAGACTAACCACAGCTGGTTACTAGTAGATCCTACACCACGTCATCAGCATTATCTATAAGACTAACCACAGCTGGTTACTAGTAGTTCCTACTCCACATCATCAGCATTATCTATAAGACTAACCACAGCTGGTTACTAGTAGTTCCTACTCCACATCATCAGCATTATCTATAAGACTAACCACAGCTGGTTACTAGTAGATCCTACACCACGTCATCAGCATTATCTATAAGACTAACCACAGCTGGTTACTAGTAGTTCCTACTCCACATCATCAGCATTATCTATAAGACTAACCACAGCTGGTTACTAGTAGTTCCTACTCCACATCATCAGCATTATCTATAAGACTAACCACAGCTGGTTACTAGTAGATCCTACACCACGTCATCAGCATTATCTATAAGACTAACCACAGCTGGTTACTAGTAGTTCCTACTCCACATCATCAGCATTATCTATAAGACTAACCACAGCTGGTTACTAGTAGATCCTACACCACGTCATCAGCATAGCATTAGGATTAGCTACAAACTGTTCTCATACCCAGTTTCTCTGTGGACGACATCACTCCTTTTGAATAGAAACCAAAACAGTCAAAAGGCAGCCAGTGTGATGCTGATAAACTGACGTTTCTGACTAGGACATGATAATGTTGGGTATTGTGATGCTGATAAACTGTAGTGAACTATTGATACAAATATTGACAAAAATATATACAAGTATGAGCAGATCAACATATTGTATAACAGCAGGTCACATACTGTATCACGTTTCTGACTAGGACATGATAATGTTGGGTAGTGGAGGTGGTAGGTATTTAGTCATGATAATGTTGTTAGTGGAGGTGGTAGGTATTTAGACATATCTCTGGGTAGTGGAGGTGGTAGGTATTTAGACATGATAATGTTGTTTGTGGAGGTGGTAGGTATTTAGACATGTCTCTGGGTAGTGGAGGTGGTAGGTATTTAGACATGTCTCTGGGTAGTGGAGGTGGTAGGTATTTAGACATGTCTCTGGGTAGTGAAGGTGGTAGGTATTTAGACATGTCTCTGGGTAGTGAAGGTGGTAGGTATTTAGACATGTCTCTGGGTAGTGGAGGTGGTAGGTATTTAGACATGTCTCTGGGTAGTGAAGGTGGTAGGTATTTAGACATGTCTCTGGGTAGTGGAGGTGGTAGGTATTTAGACATGTCTCTGGGTAGTGGAGGTGGTAGGTATTTAGACATGTCTCTGGGTAGTGGAGGTGGTTGGTATTTAGACATGTCTCTGGGTAGTGATGTCTCTTTCTATGTCTCTTTCTACTTTTAAACTCGGATAAAACAGAGATGCTTGTTCTAGGTCCCAAGAAACAAAGAGATCTTCTGTTGAATCTGACAATTAATCTTAATGGTTGTACAGTCATCTCAAATAAAACTGTGAAGGACCTCGGCGTTACTCTGGACCCTGATCTCTCTTTTGAAGAACATATCAAGACCATTTCAAGGACAGCTTTTTTCCATCTACGTAACATTGCAAAAATCAGAAACTTTCTGTCCAAAAATGATGCAGAAAAATTAATCCATGCTTTTGTCACTTCTAGGTTAGACTACTGCAATGCTCTACTTTCCGGCTACCCGGATAAAGCACTAAATAAACTTCAGTTAGTGCTAAATACGGCTGCTAGAATCCTGACTAGAACCAAAAAATTTGATCATATTACTCCAGTGCTAGCCTCCCTACACTGGCTTCCTGTCAAAGCAAGGGCTGATTTCAAGGTTTTACTGCTAACCTACAAAGCATTGCATGGGCTTGCTCCTACCTATCTCTCTGATTTGGTCCTGCCGTACATACCTACACGTACGCTACGGTCACAAGACGCAGGCCTCCTAATTGTCCCTAGAATTTCTAAGCAAACAGCTGGAGGCAGGGCTTTCTCCTATAGAGCTCCATTTTTATGGAACGGTCTGCCTACCCATGTCAGAGACGCAAACTCGGTCTCAACCTTTAAGTCTTTACTGAAGACTCATCTCTTCAGTGGGTCATATGATTGAGTGTAGTCTGGCCCAGGAGTGGGAAGGTGAACGGAAAGGCTCTGGAGCAACGAACCACCCTTGCTGTCTCTGCCTGGCCGGTTCCCCTCTTTCCACTGGGATTCTCTGCCTCTAACCCTATTACAGGGGCTGAGTCACTGGCTTGCTGGGGCTCTCTCATGCCGTCCCTGAGGGGGTGCGTCACCTGAGTGGGTTGATTCACTGATGTGGTCATCCTGTCTGGGTTGGCGCCCCCCCTTGGTTGTGCCGTGGCGGAGATCTTTGCGGGCTATACTCAGCTTTGTCTCAGGATGGTAAGTTGGTGGTTGAAGATATCCCTCCAGTGGTGTGGGGGCTGTGCTTTGGCATGGTGGGTGGGGTTATATCCTTCCTGTTTGGCCCTGTCCGGGGTGTCCTCGGGTGGGGCCACAGTGTCTCCTGACCCCTCCTGTCTCAGCCTTCAGTAATTATGCTGCAGTAGTTTATGTGTCGGGGGCTGGGGTCAGTTTGTTATATCTGGAGTACTTCTCCTGTCCAATTCGGTGTCCTGTGTGAATCTAAGTGTGCGTTCTCTAATTCTCTCCTTCTCTCTCTCGGAGGACCTGAGCCCTAGGACCATGCCCCAGGACTACCTGACATGATGACTCCTTGCTGTCCCCAGTCCACCTGGCCGTGCTGCTGCTCCAGTTTCAACTGAACCGCGGCCCTAGGACCATGCCCCAGGACTACTTGACATGATGACTCCTTGCTGTCCCCAGTCCACCTGGCCGTGCTGCTGCTCCAGTTTCAACTGTTCTGCCTTATTATTATTCGACCATGCTGGTCATTTATGAACATTTGAACATCTTGGCCATGTTCTGTTATAATCTCTACCCGGCACAGCCAGAAGAGGACTGGCCACCCCACATAGCCTGGTTCCTCTCTAGGTTTCTTCCTAGGTTTTGGCTTTTCTAGGGAGTTTTTCCTAGCCACCGTGCTTCTACACCTGCATTGCTTGCTGTTTGGGGTTTTAGGCTGGGTTTCTGTACAGCACTTTGAGATATCAGCTGATGTACGAAGGGCTATATAAATAAATTTGATTTGATTTGATTTGATTTGATTTGATTTGAAGGTGGTAGGTATTTAGACATGTCTCTGGGTAGTGGAGGTGGTAGGTATTTAGACATGTCTCTGGGTAGTGAAGGTGGTAGGTATTTAGACATGTCTCTGGGTAGTGAAGGTGGTAGGTATTTAGACATGTCTCTGGGTAGTGGAGGTGGTAGGTATTTAGACATGTCTCTGGGTAGTGAAGGTCGTAGGTATTTAGACATGTCTCTGGGTAGTGGAGTTGGTAGGTATTTAGACATGTCTCTGGGTAGTGGAGGTGGTAGGTATTTAGACATGATAATGTTGGGTAGTGGAGGTGGTAGGTATTTAGACATGTCTCTGGGTAGTGGAGGTGGTAGGTATTTAGACATGTCTCTGGGTAGTGAAGGTGGTATTTATTTAGACATGTCTCTGGGTAGTGGAGTTGGTAGGTATTTAGACATGATAATGTTGGGTAGTGGAGGTGGTAGGTATTTAGACATGATAATGTTGGGTAGTGGAGGTGGTAGGTATTTAGACATGTCTCTGGGTAGTGGAGGTGGTAGGTATTTAGACATGATAATGTTGGGTAGTGGAGGTGGTAGGTATTTAGACATGATAATGTTGGGTAGTGGAGGTGGTAGGTATTTAGACATGTCTCTGGGTAGTGGAGGTGGTAGGTATTTAGACATGTCTCTGGGTAGTGGAGGTGGTAGGTATTTAGACATGATAATGTTGGGTTACTGGAGGTGGTAGGTATTTAGACATGATAATGTTGGGTAGTGGAGGTGGTAGGTATTTAGACATGATAATGTTGGGTAGTGAAGGTGGTAGGTATTTAGACATGTTTCTGGGTAGTGGAGGGGGTATATATTTATGGGAAATAACATACATAACATTACATTACATTATATAACATTGATAAATATGTAACATAGATAACATACAGTACATTACATTATATAACACAGATACAGTACATTACATTATATACCATAGATAACATACAGTACATTACATTATATAACATAGATAACATACAGTACATCCCATGGTATAACATAGATACAGTACATTAATTTATATAACATAGATAACATACAGTACATTGCATTATATAACACAGATAACATACAGTACATTGCATTATATAACATAGATAACATACAGTACATTACATTATATAACATAGATAACATACTGTACATTACATTATATAACATAGATAGCATACAGTACATTACATTATATACCATAGATAACATACAGTACATTACATTATATAACATAGATAACATACTGTACATTACATTATATAACATAGATAGCATACAGTACATTACATTATATACCATAGATAACATACAGTACATTACATTATATAACATAGAGAACATACAGTATATTACATTATATAACATAGATAACATACTGTACATTACATTATATAACACAGATAACATACAGTACATTACATTATATAACACAGATAACATACTGTACATTACATTATATATCTTAGATAATTACAGTTGAATTGGGAAGTTTACATACACATGGTTTGGAGGAATAAAACCTTGTTTTTCAACCACTCCTCAATTTGCTTGTTAACAAACTAAAGTGTTGGCAAGTCAGTTAGGACATATAATTGTTCTAACAATTGTTCACAGACAGATTGTTTCACTTATAATTCACTGTTTCCCAATTCCAGTGGGTCAGAAGTTTACATACACTAAGTTGACTGATGCCTTTAAACAGCTTGGAAAACTCCAGAAAACTATGTCATGGCTTTAGAAGCTTCTGATTGGCTAATTGACATATTTTGAGTCAATTGGAGGTGTACCTGTGGATGTATGTCAAGGCCTATCTTCAAACTCAGTGCCTCTTTGTTTGACATCTTGGGAAAATCAAAAGATCTCATATTTTCTTTTTGTAGACCTCCACAAGTCTGGTTCATCCTTGGAAGCAATTTCCAAACGGCGGAGGGTTCCACGTTCATCTGTACAAACAACAGTACCCAAGTATAAACACCATGGGACCACGCAGCCGTCATACCGCTCAGGAAGGAGACGCGTTCTGTCTCCTGGAGATGAACGTACTTTGGAGCAAAAAGTGCAAATCAATCCCAGAACAACAGCAAAGGACCTTGTGAAGATGCTGGAGGAAACAGGTACAAAAGTATCTATATCCACAGTAAAACAAGTCCTATATCAACATAACCTGAAAGGCCGCTCAGCAAGGAAGAAGCCACTGCTCCTAAACCACCATAAAAAAGCAACACAGCGGTTTGCAACTGCACATGGGGAATGTCTGCTGGTTCGATGAAACAAAAATGGAACCTTTTGGCCATAATGACCATCGTTATGTTTAGAGGAAAAAAGGGGAGGCTTGAAAGCCGAAGAATACCATCCCAACCGTGAAGGACGGGGGTGGCAGCATCGTGTTGTGGAGGTGCTTTGCTGCAGAATGGACCGGTACACTTCACAACATATATGAGATCATGAGGCAGGATAATTATATAGAACTAATTTTACCTTCATTTAATTAACTAGGCAAGTCAGTTAAGAACAAATTCTTATTTTCAATGACAGCCCAGGAACAGTGGATTAACTGCCTGTTCAGGGGCAGAACGACAGATTTGTACATTGTCAGCTTGGGGATTTGAACTTGCAACCTTCCAGTTACTAGTCCAACACTCTAACCACTAGGCTACCCTGCCTCCTCTACACTCTAACCACTAGGCTACCCTGCCACCTCTACACTCTAACCACTAGGCTACCCTGCCGCCTCTACACTCTAACCACTAGGCTACCCTGCCGCCTCTACACTCTAACCACTAGGCTACCCTGCCGCCTCTACACTCTAACCACTAGGCTACCCTGCCGCCTCTACACTCTAACCACTAGGCTACCCTGCCGCCTCTACACTCTAACCACTAGGCTACCCTGCCGCCTCTACACTCTAACCACTAGGCTACCCTGCCGCCTCTACACTCTCACCACTAGGCTACCCTGCCACCTCTACACTCTAACCACTAGGCTACCCTGCCGCCTCTACACTCTAACCACTAGGCTACCCTGCCACCTCTACACTCTCACCACTAGGCTACCCTGCCACCTCTACACTCTAACCACTAGGCTACCCTGCCGCCTCTACACTCTAACCACTAGGCTACCCTGCCGCCTCTACACTCTCACCACTAGGCTACCCTGCCACCTCTACACTCTAACCACTAGGCTACCCTGCCGCCTCTACACTCTAACCACTAGGCTACCCTGCCTCCCCAGCAACATCTCCTGATATCATTCAGGAAGTTAAAGCTTGGTCACAAATGGGTCTCTAAAAGGACAATAACCCCAATCATACTTCCAAAATTGTGGCAAAATGGCTTAAGTCAAGGTATTGGAGTGGCCATCACAAAGCTCTGACCTCAATCCCATAGAAAATATGTGGGTAGAAGTGAAAAAGTGTGAGCGAGCAAAGAGGCTTACAAACCTGACTCAGTTCCACCAACTCTGCCAGGAGGAATGGGCCAACATCCACCCAACTTATTGTGGGAAGCTTGTTGAAGGCTTCCAAAAATGTTTGACCCAAGTTAAACAATTTAAAGGCAATGCTACCAAATACTCATTGAGTGAATGTAAACTTCTGACCCACTGGGAATGTGGGCTGAAAGAAATCATTCTCTCTACTATTATTCTGACATTTCACATTCTTAAAATAAAGTGGTGATTCGAACTGACCTAAAACAGGGAATTTTTACCAGGATTAAATGTCAGGAACTGCAAATAACTGAGTTTAAATGTATTTGGCTCAGGTGTATGTAAACTTCCCACTTCAACTGTATAGCAAACATTGCATTACATTATATAACATGTGTAACATAATGTCAGACTGTTTATCATTTTGAATAAAACGTAAATATTTTAATTTTTTTCCATTTCAGTCATTTATCAGACAGTCTTATCCAGAGAGACTTACATCACTGCTTTCATATGAAGATAGCCAGGTGACAAAACAACCAATCACAGTCCTAGCAAGTCAATCTTCCCTCTACACAGTAGCCAATGGGAGCAGGAAAAGACAAGTGCATTAGCTGAGAAGGCAGATTGTCATACTCCTAATCACCAACCTCCGACAAACAGTATCTACACTCTTAGAAATACTACAATATTTTCTACACGTTTCTCACCAAACTGACTCATTCTCCCCCCACCCCCGT
>NW_026999737.1:0-9750 GCF_036934945.1 Oncorhynchus masou masou
CTCATAAAGCTGTGTAGGCACCAGTATGGTGAAACACCATGAAACTGAGGACAAGATATTTCCCATGTGAACACGTGTTGTAGCTCGGTCCATATTGTCCTCATAAAGCTGTGTGGGCACCAGTATGGTGAAACACCAGGAAACTGAGGACAAGATCTTTCCCATGTGAACACGTGTTGTAGCTCGGTTCATATTGTCCTCATAAAGCTGTGTGGGCACCAGTATGGTGAAACACCATGAAACTGAGGCCAAGATCTTTCCCATGTGAACACGTGTTGTAGCTCGCTCCATATTGTTCTCATAAAGCTGTGTGGGCACCAGTATGGTGAAACACCAGGAAACTGAGGACAAGATCTTTCCCATGTGAACACGTGTTGTAGCTCGGTTCATATTGTTCTCATAAAGCTGTGTGGGCACCAGTATGGTGAAACACCAGGAAACTGAGGACAAGATCTTTCCCATGTGAACACGTGTTGTAGCTCGGTTCATATTGTCCTCATAAAGCTGTGTGGGCACCAGTATGGTGAAACACCATGAAACTGAGGCCAAGATCTTTCCCATGTGAACACGTGTTGTAGCTCGCTCCATATTGTTCTCCATAAAGCTGTGTGGGCACCAGTATGGTGAAACACCATGAAACTGAGGACAAGATCTTTCCCATGTGAACACGTGTTGTAGCTCGGTCCATATTGTCCTCATAAAGCTGTGTGGGCACCAGTATGGTGAAACACCATGAAACTGAGGACAAGATCTTTCCCATGTGAACACGTGTTGTAGCTCGGTCCATATTGTCCTCATAAAGCTGTGTGGGCACCAGTATGGTGAAACACCATGAAACTGAGGCCAAGATCTTTCCCATGTGAACACGTGTTGCAGCTCGCTCCATATTGTTCTCATAAAGCTGTGTGGGCACCAGTATGGTGAAACACCAGGAAACTGAGGACAAGATCTTTCCCATGTGAACACGTGTTGTAGCTCGGTTCATATTGTCCTCATAAAGCTGTGTGGGCACCAGTATGGTGAAACACCATGAAACTGAGGCCAAGATCTTTCCCATGTGAACACGTGTTGTAGCTCGCTCCATATTGTTCTCATAAAGCTGTGTGGGCACCAGTATGGTGAAACACCATGAAACTGAGGACAAGATCTTTCCCATGTGAACACGTGTTGTAGCTCGGTCCATATTGTCCTCATAAAGCTGTGTGGGCACCAGTATGGTGAAACACCATGAAACTGAGGACAAGATCTTTCCTATGTGAACACGTGTTGTAGCTCGGTCCATATTGTCCTCATAAAGCTGTGTGGGCACCAGTATGGTGAAACACCATGAAACTGAGGACAAGATCTTTCCCATGTGAACACGTGTTGTAGCTCGGTCCATATTGTCCTCATAAAGATGTGTGGGCACCAGTATGGTGAAACACCATGAAACTGAGGCCAAGATCTTTCCCATGTGAACACGTGTTGTAGCTCGGTCCATATTGTCCTCATAAAGATGTGTGGGCACCAGTATGGTGAAACACCATGAAACAACAGTTGTCAAGTACATGTCTTCATAAACAGTTCATTATCATGAGGATTTCTGGTGATTTGTGCTCCAAACATGATATTATTTGGCCTGTAGTGAACTCCAACCAACACTACATATATATAAACATACAGATAAATAAGACATGAAGGCAAGCAGGTCATATCAATTGTTTTATTGATAATAGCCTTTTTTTGCAAATTGGTGCTCTTGAAATTCCGGAACACAAAACCCTTGTTTTTAAACCAGTGTTCTGACCACTTCATGGCCTGAACAACATTTTTGTCCCTTATATATATATATTCTAGTTTATTAAAAAATAGTTAACATGGCTAAATTCATTGCATACATACCATTTACAATGTACAAGTAGTATAATAATAATTCCCTTTGTGGTTGAAATGCAGTAAAACCATCATTTAAATCAACAAACACATATGGACATAATATTTTCTGCTGTTAATCAATACATTCAAAGGCTATTCAAGTTACACACAATGTCAGCAAGGTCGAATCTCTACTTTTGTCAGAAGTT
The DNA here is from genome assembly GCF_036934945.1 of Oncorhynchus masou masou. Taxonomy (NCBI): domain Eukaryota; kingdom Metazoa; phylum Chordata; class Actinopteri; order Salmoniformes; family Salmonidae; genus Oncorhynchus; species Oncorhynchus masou. Next base: position 2,064 of record NW_026999737.1, read on the forward strand.
AATGATAAATAATATGCGTTTCTTCTTTATTTCAACACATATACTGCATCTATCCAAGATGTAATTTGACATTTGAGAGCTCATCTTCTCTGCAGTTCAAGTTAAAACTCAGTACGAGGAGGATAACCTCAGAACACAAAGCAGTTGTCTGCTCATACCAGGGAGGAACCAGACAGATCAGTCAGTCCAACAACGGAACTATGTAAAGTATGAGGCACTAGGACGTATTCTCCCCATCTCTCCGTTCCACAACTTCATTTACAGTACAGTGGCTTTAGTTTAAAGCTAACAGTTCAGTCACCAAAGCTTGTTACCAGAAAGATGAAAGTCAGAAGAAAAATCTAACTTGTATAATGTTTCTCTCATAAAAGTCAACCGCGTCCCTCCCAGAGAACTCTTCTACACACCTTTTGTATTGGGAGACAGCAGTTAGTGGGCTCTGGTTGAAATGACCTGTATATCTGATTATCACCTTAACCAAATGACTCAAGCCTTTCTTAGACTATCTAAGCCTATAGGTAAATCTTTCAACAACTTTATACACACACACATGCTCACATACTCACACTGCACACAAATGTCTATAAATCATGTTGGTCTGTTACAATGTATCCAAGTTCAAACCATAGCCTATTCATTCACGGCAAACATCCATGCATCCCTCTTAGCTTCAAGTGTGGCTCCTTCCCACTCTTTATTTGGATCAACTTTGAGGTGAATAACATGTGTTGTTGCCCAGTATTGTGCTAGCTAGTAGTATGAATACTGTACCTCCAACATTTCATTTCCTCAATAAAGGTCTTAGTTATGTGCATATTGTTATGATGTCACTGAACACCCTTAAATACCACTTAAGGTGCGTTTGTTGGTACTGCTTGCCACTCATTAGCTAATTAACAGGAAGAAACAGTGCTTTATCTCTACATGTACACGTTTAGACGTGGGAATAAAATAAATAGATGTTTAATATGAGTTTACCTGGGCTTGGAAGCGCTCCGTTTCCTAAACAGATAACAGGTGCTACAGTACATCTGCTTCAGCCTACCGATCTGCAGGGCCAATCAACAACAAAAACACATCATGGTACTATTTACTTAGGCTTGTAAGCAGAGAGAAAAGAGGACAGAGAAAGAGAGGAGAGGAAAGGAGAGAGAGACAGAATAGAAGAGAGGAAAGGAGAGAGAGACAGAATAGAGAAAGAGGACAGGAAAGGAGAAAGAGACCAAATAGAGAAAGAGGACAGGAGAGGAGAGAGAGACAGAATAGAGAAAGAGGACAGGAGAGGAGAGAGAGACAGAATAGAGAAAGAAAGAAAGGAAGACAAAATAATTAGCATTGATACAAAATGCACTGTAAAAAGAAAGGGCATCTCTTTCAGGCACAGAGTTGATTTGTCACAGACCGGGGACTCATACAGCAGCTATATATACATCCAACTCATCTGACAGGTGACAGACAGAAGAGAAAAGTCAACATTCATTTACCCATCATTGAGACTAGTCTGTCTGGGGAGCTTGGAGGAAGAAGCCAGGAGCATGTCTGTGGGGCTTTGGGGCCCCGGGCCCTTCATAGCCATGCCGGCCCCTACCATGGCCGGGTAGCTGCGGTTACGGCGGATGCCTGCGTTCAGAGCGGGGCCGAGGCCCCCTATGGGACTGGTCACCACAGAAGGGCAGAAGTGGGAAGGGCGGTGGAGGCCGCTGAGGGGCCCCAGCATAGTGGGCCCCGTGGCCCCTGATAAAGAGGGGCCGGCCCCAGCCACGCTGAAGCGCTTCAGCTTGTCCACCAGTTTCAGATTGTGGACGCTGACGTCAGTCTGACACTCGCTGTCTGCTGACTCACTGCTCTGGGCCTCTGCCCTCACCTCCTTCAGGATGGAGCTGGCCGGCTTTGACGCCAGGAAGTTGTCATAGGGCGGGGCGCTGGGACTGAGTTCGAAGGGCCCCACGGGGCTGCTGGGTTTGGCACAGAGAGAGCGGTGGGTTGGGGAGTTGGGCGGCGTGGAGGGTAGGGTGTCGGGGGGCCGCGGCGGTAGAAGCGATGGTACCCCCCCAGTGGGGGTGGAGGTGCAACAGTCTGCCCGGTCCCAGCTCTGAGGGTTGTAGACTGCTGCAGAGATGCCTCGCTCCTGGAGGAGCCGCACCAGACCTCCACTAGTGCTCATGGTCTTGGTGGAGTCTCTCAGGTTGGTGAAGGACTCGGCTGCCAGGCTGAGGCGGCGCGGGGTGCAAGGGGTTGAGCAGGGGGTAGATCTGACGCTGCTGCTGCTGGTCATAACGCAGGAGGCAGTAGGGCCCGACATAAGGCTGAAAGAGGGAGATGAGAGGGACACACACAGACCGTCACACACACATACTGCTATACAGTCAGCCACACTGCTATACAGTCAGCCACACTGTTATACAGTCAGCCACACTGTTATACAGTCAGCCACACTGCTATACAGTCAGCCATACCGCAATATAGTCAGCCACACTGCTATACAGTCAGCCACACTGCTATACAGTCAGCCACACTGCTATACAGTCAGCCACACCGCTATACAGTCAGCCACACCGCTATACAGTCAGCCACACTGCTATACAGTCAGCCACACTGCTATACAGTCAGCCACACTGCTATACAGTCAGCCACACTGCTATACAGTCAGCCACACTGCTATACAGTCAGCCATACCGCAATACAGTCAGCCACACTGCTATACAGTCAGCCACACTGCTATACAGTCAGCCACACTGCTATACAGTCAGCCACACTGCTATAGTCAGCCACACTGCTATACAGTCAGCCACACTGCTATACAGTCAGCCACACTGCAATATAGTCAGCCACACTGCTATACAGTCAGCCATACTGCTATACAGTCAGCCACACTGTTATACAGTCAGCCACACTGCTATACAGTCAGCCATACTGCTATACAGTCAGCCACACTGCTATACAGTCAGCCACACTGCTATACAGTCAGCCATACCGCAATACAGTCAGCCATACCGCAATACAGTCAGCCACACTGTTATACAGTCAGCCACACTGCTATACAGTCAGCCACACTGCTATACAGTCAGCCACACTGCTATACAGTCAGCCACACTGTTATACAGTCAGCCACACTGTTATACAGTCAGCCACACTGCTATACAGTCAGCCATACCGCTATACAGTCAGCCACACCGCTATACAGTCAGCCACACCGCTATACAGTCAGCCATACTGCTATACAGTCTTCCATAGTGAGCCATACTGCTATACAGACTTCCATACAGTCAGCCATACTGCTATAAAGTCAGCTATACAGCCAGCGATACCACTATACCGTCAGCCATACCGCTATACCGTCAGCCATACCGCTATACCGTCAGCCATACCGCTATACCGTCAGCCATACCGCTATACCGTCAGCCACACCGTCAGCCACACCGTCAGCCACACCGTCAGCCACACCGTCAGCCACACCGTCAGCCACACCGCTACACAGTCAGCCACACCACTACACAGTCAGCCACACCACTACACAGTCAGCCACACAGTCAGCTATACTGTTATACAGTCAGCCACACCGTCAGCCACACCGTCAGCCACACCGTCAGCCACACCGTCAGCCACACCGTCAGCCACACCGTCAGCCACACCGCTACACAGTCAGCCACACCGCTACACAGTCAGCCACACCGCTACACAGTCAGCCGCACCGCTACACAGTCAGCCGCACCACTACACAGTCAGCCACACAGTCAGCCACACAGTCAGCCACACAGTCAGCCACACAGTCAGCCACACAGTCAGCCATACCGCTATACAGTCAGCCACACAGTCAGCTATACTGTTATACAGTCAGCCATAATGCTACACAGTCAGCCACACCGCTACACAGTCAGCCACACCGCTACAGTCAGCCACACCGCTACACAGTCAGCCACACCGCTACACAGTCAGCCGCACCGCTACACAGTCAGCCGCACCGCTACACAGTCAGCCACACCGCTACACAGTCAGCCGCACCGCTACACAGTCAGCCGCACCACTACACAGTCAGCCACACAGTCAGCCACACAGTCAGCCACACAGTCAGCCACACAGTCAGCCACACAGTCAGCCACACAGTCAGCCATACCGCTATACAGTCAGCCACACAGTCAGCTATACTGTTATACAGTCAGCCATAATGCTACACAGTCAGCCACACCGCTACACAGTCAGCCACACCGCTACACAGTCAGCCACACCGCTACACAGTCAGCCGCACCGCTACACAGTCAGCCGCACCACTACACAGTCAGCCACACAGTCAGCCACACAGTCAGCCACACAGTCAGCCACACAGTCAGCCATACCGCTATACAGTCAGCCACACAGTCAGCTATACTGTTATACAGTCAGCCATAATGCTACACAGTCAGCCATTCTGCTATACAGTCTGCTATACCGCTATACAGTCAGCTACACAGTCAGCCATACTGCTATACAGTCAGCCATACCGCTATACAGTCAGCCATACCGCTATACAGTCAGCCATACCGCTATACAGTCAGCCACACCGCTATACAGTCAGCCACACCGCTATACAGTCAGCCACACCGCTATACAGTCAGCCATACAGTCAGCTATACAGTCAGCCACACCGCTACACAGTCAGCCACACAGTCAGCCACACCGTCAGCCACACCGTCAGCCACACCGCTACACAGTCAGCCACACCGCTACACAGTCAGCCACACCGCTACACAGTCAGCCACACCGCTACACAGTCAGCCACACCGCTACACAGTCAGCCACACCGCTACACAGTCAGCCACACCGCTACACAGTCAGCCATACAGGCAGCCACACAGTCAGCCACACAGTCAGCCACACAGTCAGCCACAGTCAGCCACAGTCAGCCACACCGCTATACAGTCAGCCACACAGTCAGCTATACTGTTATACAGTCAGCCATACTGCTACACAGTCAGCCATTCTGCTATACAGTCAGCCATTCTGCTATACAGTCAGCTATACCGCTATACAGTCAGCTACACAGTCAGCCATACTGCTATACAGTCAGCCATACTGCTATACAGTGAGCCATACCGCTATACAGTCAGCCATACCGCTATACAGTCAGCCATACCGCTATACAGTCAGCCACACAGTCAGCCATACCGCTATACAGTCAGCCACACCGCTATACAGTCAGCCACACCGCTATACAGTCAGCCACACCGCTATACAGTCAGCCACACCGCTATACAGTCAGCCACACAGTCAGCCACACCGTCAGCCACACCGTCAGCCACACCGCTACACAGTCAGCCATACAGTCAGCCACACAGTCAGCCACACAGTCAGCCACACAGTCAGCCACAGTCAGCTATACTGTTATACAGTCAGCCATACTGCTACACAGTCAGCCATTCTGCTATACAGTCAGCTATACAGTCAGCTACACAGTCAGCCATACTGCTATACAGTCAGCCATACTGCTATACAGTCAGCCACACCGCTATACAGTCAGCCACACCGCTATACAGTCAGCCACACCGCTATACAGTCAGCCACACCGCTATACAGTCAGCCACACCGCTATACAGTCAGCCACACCGCTATACAGTCAGCCACACAGCTATACAGTCAGCCACACAGTCAGCCACACCGTCAGCCACACCGTCAGCCACACCGTCAGCCACACCGTCAGCCACACCGCTACACAGTCAGCCATACAGTCAGCCACACAGTCAGCTATACTGTTATACAGTCAGCCATACTGCTACACAGTCAGCCATTCTGCTATACAGTCAGCTATACAGTCAGCTACACAGTCAGCCATACTGCTATACAGTCAGCCATACTGCTATACAGTGAGCCATACCGCTATACAGTCAGCCACACCGCTATACAGTCAGCCACACCGCTACACAGTCAGCCACACCGCTACACAGTCAGCCACACCGTCAGCCACACCGTCAGCCACACCGTCAGCCACACCGTCAGCCACACCGTCAGCCACACCGTCAGCCACACCGTCAGCCACACCGCTACAGTCAGCCATACAGTCAGCCATACAGTCAGCCACACCGCTACACAGTCAGCCACACAGTCAGCCACACAGTCAGCCACACAGTCAGCTACACAGTCAGCCATACTGCTATACAGTCAGCCATACTGCTATACAGTCAGCCATACTGCTATACAGTCAGCCATACTGCTATACAGTGAGCCATAAATCTATACAGTCAGCCATACCGCTATACAGTCAGCCACACAGTCAGCCATACCGCTATACAGTCAGCCACACCGCTATACAGTCAGCCACACCGCTATACAGTCAGCCATACAGTCAGCTATACAGTCAGCCACACCGCTACACAGTCAGCCACACAGTCAGCCACACCGTCAGCCACACCGTCAGCCACACCGTCAGCCACACCGTCAGCCACACAGTCAGCCACACAGTCAGCCACACAGTCAGCCACACCGCTACACAGTCAGCCACACAGTCAGCCACACAGTCAGCCACACAGTCAGCCACACAGTCAGCCACACAGTCAGCCACACAGTCAGCCACACAGTCAGCCACACAGTCAGCCACACAGTCAGCTATACTGTTATACAGTCAGCCATACTGCTACACAGTCACCCATTCTGCTATACAGTCAGCTATACAGTCAGCTACACAGTCAGCCATACTGCTATACAGTCAGCCATACTGCTATACAGTGAGCCATACTGCTATACAGTCAGCCACACCGCTATACAGTCAGCCACACAGTCAGCCACACAGTCAGCCACACAGTCAGCCACACAGTCAGCCACACAGTCAGCCACACAGTCAGCCACACAGTCAGCCACACAGTCAGCCACACAGTCAGCCACACCGTCAGCCACACCGTCAGCCACACCGTCAGCCACACCGTCAGCCACACCGTCAGCCACACCGTCAGCCACACCGTCAGCCACACCGTCAGCCACACAGTCAGCCACACAGTCAGCCACACCGCTACACAGTCAGCCATACAGTCAGCCACACAGTCAGCCACACAGTCAGCCACACAGTCAGCTATACTGTTATACAGTCAGCCATACTGCTACACAGTCAGCCATTCTGCTATACAGTCAGCTATACAGTCAGCTACACAGTCAGCCATACTGCTATACAGTCAGCCATACTGCTATACAGTGAGCCATACTGCTATACAGTCAGCCACACCGCTATACAGTCAGCCACACCGCTATACAGTCAGCCACACCGCTACACTGTCAGCCACACCGCTACACAGTCAGCCACACCGCTACACAGTCAGCCACACCGCTACACAGTCAGCCACACCGCTACACAGTCAGCCACACCGTCAGCCACACCGTCAGCCACACCGCTACAGTCAGCCATACAGTCAGCCACACAGTCAGCCATAGCGCTATACAGTCAGCCATAGCGCTATACAGTCAGCCATAGCGCTATACAGTCAGCCATAGCGCTATACAGTAAGCCATACAGCCATACAGCCAGCCATACAGTCAGCCATACAGTCAGCCATAGCGCTATACAGTCAGCCATACAGTCAGCCACACAGTCAGCCATACAGCCATACAGTCAGCCATACAGTCAGCCATACAGTCAGCCATACAGTCAGCCATAGCGCTATACAGTAAGCCATACCGCTATAGTCAGCAACACAGTCAGCCATAGCGCTATACAGTCAGCCATAGC
>NW_026999738.1:0-9749 GCF_036934945.1 Oncorhynchus masou masou
TGGGAGAGACACTGTCTGAGGGAGAGACACTGTCTGATGGGGGGAGACACTGAGACACTGTCTGATGGGGAGAGACACTGTCTGATGGGAGAGACACTGTCTGAGGGGAGAGACACTGTCTGAGGGAGAGACACTGTCTGATGGGAGAGACACACACTGTCTGATGTCTGAGGGGAGAGGGAGAGACACTGTCTGATGGGAGAGACACTGTCTGAGGGAGGAGAGACACTGTCTGATGAGGAGGGGGAGAGACACTGTCTGATGGGGAGAGACACTGTCTGATGGGGAGAGACACTGTCTGATGGATGGGGAGAGACACTGTCTGATGGGGAGAGACACTGTCTGATGATGGGGAGAGACAAGTGAAGCAGAAATCTATTTCCCTAGACAGGCTAGCTAGCAGTGGTGTAAAAAGTACCCAATTGTCACTTGAGTAAAAGTAGAGATACCTTTAATAGAAAATGACTCAAGTAAAAGTGTTTTCAGCTAAAAATTATTATAAAGAATTCTTGCCATCAACAAAATGTTGAATATTTGGGGCATAAAATCATCGAAGCTCTGCAGGTTTTGTTGTGAGGATACAGAGTCAAACCACTTGTTTTGCCTTCAGGCAGCCTGTTTCTGGACTCAGGTTCAGGAATGGCTGAAGCATGCATCATATTGATCTAACATTGACCCTAGAAATAGTACTGTTAGGAGATCTGGAGAGACCGGGTCCTCAATTACTAATATACTAACACTCTTAGTAGAAGTATTTATCTTCAACTCGCAATCTGTAGATTCTATTCCATTAGATGTATGTTAAACATCACAGCATAGTTGAAAGATATATTTTGCGTAGAAAATTCAAAGAGGTCGGCCAGCAGAGATAGATGGGATGGGCTGAGAGAAGCTGGGGTTGGGATGTGGAATTGGAGACAAGTGGGAGTGGAGTTGCAGATGGTTGAACGGCAGCTCTCGGGGAACTGTGTGGGGGGTGGCCTTGATGTTGGGAGCTTGGGCCGGGGGCTGATGGATCGCTGGTCTGGTCTCCGTTTTTCACCTTGTGGAGATCTGTCGTCGTGCCCTTCAGCAGGGCGTTGACCCATTGCATTGTGGGTCTGGATGTGAGTCTGTTAGATGACTAATGTGATGTAGTTGTTGAGTGGCATCACTGCAAGTATATTATTAAATATTCCAAAAACATTTTTTTTTTTCAAAAGTGAAAGTCACCCAGTAAAAAAACGACTTGAGTAAAAGTCTAAAAGAATTGGGTTTTAAATATACTGAAGTATCAGAAGTAAAAGTACAAGTATAAATCATTTCCTTACATGAAGCAAAGCAGCTGGCCACATGTTCTAGATGTTATTTATTTATGAATAGCCAGGGGCTCCAACTCTCAGAAATCATTTACAAACTAAGCATGTGTTGAGTGAGTCAGATCAGAGGCAGTAAGGAGAGAATGTTCTCTGTTTAGTGAGTCCTCCAGATCAGAGGCAGTATGACGACCAAGAATGTTCTCTGTTTAGTGAGTCCTCCAGATCAGAGGTATAGATGTTCTTGTTTAGTGAGTCCTCCAGATCAGAGGCAGTAGGGATGACCAGGGATGTTCTCTGTTTAGTGAGTCCTCCAGATCAGAGGCAGTAGGGATGACCAGGGATGTTCTCTGTTTAGTGAGTCCTCCAAATCAGAGGCAGTAGGGATGACCAGGGATCCTCTGTTTAGTGAGTCCACCAGATTAGAGGCAGGAGGGATGACCAGGGATGTTCTCTGTTTAGTGAGTCCTCCAGATCAGAGTGTAGTAGGGATGACCAGGGATGTTCTCTGTTTAGTGAGTCCTCCAGATCAGAGGCAGTAGGGATGACCAGGGATGTTCTCTGTTTAGTGAGTCCTCCAGATCAGAGGCAGTAGGGATGACCAGGGATGTTCTCTGTTTAGTGAGTCCACCAGATTAGAGGCAGGAGGATGACCAGGATGTTCTCTGTTTAGTGAGTCCTCCAGATCAGAGGCAGTAGGGAGGACAAGGGATGTTCTCTGTTTAGTGAGTCCTCCAGATCAGAGACAGTGGGGATGACCAGGATGTTCTGTTTAGTGAGTCCTCCAGATCAAAGGCAGTAGGGATGAACAGCGATGTTCTCCGTTTAGTGAGTCCTCCAGATCAGAAGCAGTAGGGATGACCAGGGATGTTCTCTGTTTAGTGAGTCCTCCAGATCAGAGACAGTAGGAATGACCAGGGATGTTCTCTGTTTAGTGAGACCTCCAGATCAGAGGCAGTAGGGATGACCAGGGATGTTCTCTGCTTAGTGAGTCCTCCAGATCAGAGGCAGTAGGGATGACCAGGGATGTTCTCTGTTTAGTGAGTCCTCCAGATCAGAGGCAGTAGGGATGACCAGGGATGTTCTCTGTGAGTCCTCCAGATCAGAGGCAGTAGGAATGACCAGGGATGTTCTCTGGTTTAGTGAGTCCTCCAGATCAGAGGCAGTAGAGATGACCAGGGATGTTCTCTGTTTAGTGAGTCCTCCAGATCAGAGGCAGTAGGAATGACCAGGGAGTTTAGTGAGTCCTCCAGATTAGAGGCAGTAGAGATGTTCTCGGTTTAGTGAGTACTCCAGATCAGAGGCCGTAGATGACCAGGGATGTTCTCTGTTTAGTGAGTCCTCCAGATCAGAGGCAGTAGGGATGTTCTCTGTTTAGTGAGTCCTCCAGATCAGAGACAGTAGGGATGACCAGGGATGTTCTCTGTTTAGTGAGTCCTCCAGATCAGAGGCAGTAGGGATGACCAGGGATGTTCTCTGTTTAGTGAGTCCCCTCCAGATCAGAGGCAGTAGGGATGACCAGGGATGTTCTCTGTTTAGTGAGTCCTCCAGATCAGAGGCAGTAGGAATGACCAGGGATGTTTAGTGAGTCCTCCAGATCAGAGGCAGTAGGAATGACCAGGGATGTTCTCTGTTTAGTGAGTCCTCCAGATTAGAGGCAGTAGATGACCAGGGATGTTCTCTGTTTAGTGAGTCCTCCAGATTAGAGGCAGTAGGGATGTTCTCTGTTTAGTGAGTCCTCCAGATCAGAGGCAGTAGATGACCAGGGATGTCCTCTGTTTAGTGAGTCCTCCAGATCAGAGGCAGTAGGGATGTTCTCTGTTTAGTGAGTCCTCCAGATTAGAGGCATTAGGGAAATGGAGTCCTCCAGATCAGGGGCAGTAGATGACCAGGGATGTTCTCTGTTTAGTGGGTGAATTGGACCATTTTCCTGTCCTGCTAAGCCTTCTCTAACACTTTTGGGTGTCAGGGTAAAATATATGGAGTAAAAAGAGATTATCTCCTTTAAGAGTGTAGTGAAGTCAAAAAATAAAAATAGTCAAAAATATTAATAGTAGAGTACAGATACCCCCAAAATATGTGTACTTAACCTTTTACACCACTGCTAGCTAGTCTAAATTTGATTGAGAAGGATAAAAGGGGTAGAAAACAAGCTTTTAAAATATTCTAAACACTGATTTCACAAGATGACATTGGAGTAGCTCACTAACGGACGTCATAATCATAACGTATGAGAAAAGGAAATCACTTTCCTTAATACAAAAGATATGTTCCAGAAAATATGTATTCTCTCTGTAATCTTTGTTTTCTACATTAATTTATCTACCAATGAATACATGCCAATCCAATAAAAGTCGAAAAACAGAGGAAAAAAACAGCCAAGTTCAACTCCGTTAAAAAGCAAGAGACCAGAGTAAGTTGAGTCAATGCAGCGCTAGCTGTCAGCTAGCCACTGTTTCCAATTGACGCTAATCTAACTAAATCACACATTCCCGGAAATCTCAGCTCCTCTCTCCTCTCCTGTCAAAGTAAAGAGAGTTCAAAGACCAAATGCTAAAAATAAAACCTTTTCTCTTTTTTCGTTGTCCATTCAACTACATAACGCTGGAATTGAACAGTGAGTCCCAGTCTGCATCCCAAATGGCACCCTATTCCATACATAGTGCACTACTTTAGACTCAGAGCCCTATGGAACCCTATTCCCTATATAGTGCACTACTTTATACCAGAGCCCTATGGAACCCTATTCCCTATATATAGTGCACTACTTTATACCAGAGCCCTATGGCACCCTATTCCTTATATAGTGCACTACTTTATACCAGAGCCCTATGGAACCCTATTCCTATATATATAGTGCACTACTTTAGACCAGAGCCCTATGGAACCCTATTCCATACATAGTGCACTACTTCTGACCAGGGCCCATAACCACCCTATTCCATACATAGTGCACTACTTCTGACCAGGGCCCATAACCACCCTATTCCATACATAGTGCACTACTCTGACCAGGGCCCATAACCACCCTATTCCATACATAGTGCACTACTTCTGACCAGGGCCCATAACCACCCTATTCCCTATAGAGTGCACTACTTCTGACCAGGGCCCATAACCACCCTATTCCATACATAGTGCACTACTTCTGACCAGGGCCCATAACCACCCTATTCCATACATAGTGCACTACTTGACCAGGGCCCATAAACCAATTTATTCCATACATAGTGCACTACTTCTGACCAGGGCCCATAACCACCCTATTCCATACATAGTGCATTACTTCTGACCAGGGCCCATAACCACCCTATTCCCTATAGAGTGCACTACTTCTGACCAGAGCCCTATGGAACCCTATTCCATACATAGTGCACTACTTCTGACCAGGGCCCATAACCACCCTATTCCCTACATAGTGCACTACTTCTGACCAGGGCCCATAGAGGTGCAGGTGAAGCAGTCCCAGCGTCCCAGTCTGTAATGAAACAGTGCTTTGTGGTTCCATAGGGAGAAAAGTCAGGACTGAAGAATAGGGGAGATGGTCAGTATCGCACATGTACATGACAAACCCTATCAGATTTATTGGTAACTAAGAGCAGGGAGGAAATAGAAAGTTGGCAACAGGTACACTATTTTATTGAGCTGCTCGGGTCTCCCCTCGTAAAACAGATCTTCAGATCTCAATGGGACTTCCTGGATAAATAAAAGTTCAATAAAAGACTACATCAACCATATCTGCATTTTCTGTCGCAAACTTCCTTCAGGGTGGAAGACAGTGTCTCCCAAATCCAATGGTGAGTTGAAAGCCATTAAAAAGGGTAGCTCCTCTCCCGGGTTTCAGAATAAAGCTGAGGGCACTTTACGTACGGATCACAGATTCAAAAAGGTTCGGAAACCACTTGGTCACCTCCTGGATTTCACTCTGCAGACAAGGAACCTGTCTCCACAGCACTCATAATAGTCTATAAGACTCATTACAACCAGCATTTTGTTTATCATTCTATAAAACTAATTACAACCAACGTATCATTCTAGAAAACGATTAGAAACAATGTATCATTCTATCAGTCTATGAAACTAATTAGAACCAACATATCATTCATGAAACTAATTAGAACCAACATATCAGTCTATAAAACTCATTAGAAACAATGTATCATTATATCATTCTATAAAACTCATTAGAAACAATGTATCATTCTATCATTCTATAAAACTCATTAGAAACAATGTATCATTCTATAAAACTCATTAGAACCAATGTATCATTCTATCATTCTATAAAACTCATTAGAAACAATGTATCATTCTATCATTATATAAAACTCATTAGAACCAATGTATCATTCTATCATTCTATAAAACTCATTAGAAACAATGTATCATTCTATCATTCTATAAAACTCATTAGAAAACAATGTATCATTCTATCATTCTATAAAACTCATTAGAACCAATGTATCATTCATATCATTCTATAAAACTCATTAGAAACAATGTATCATTCTATCATTCTATAAAACTCATTAGAAACAATGTATCATTCTATCAGTCTATAAAACTCATTAGAACCAATGTATCATTCTATCATTCTATAAAACTCATTAGAACCAATGTATCATTCTACCATTCTATAAAACTCATTAGAACCAATGTATCATTCTATCACTCTATAAAACTCATTAGAAACAATGTATCATTCTATCATTCTTTAAAACTCATTAGAAACAATGTATCATTCTATCATTCTATAAACTCATTAGAAACAATGTATCATTCTATCATTCTATAAAACTCATTAGAACCAATGTATCATTCTATCATTCTATAAAACTCATTAGAACCAATGTATCATTCTATCATTCTATAAAACTCATTGGAACCAATGTATCATTCTATCATTCAATAAAACTCATTGGAACCAATGTATCATTCTATCATTCTATAAAACTCATTAGAAACAATGTATCATTCTATCAGTCTATAAAACTCATTAGAACCAACATATCAGTCTATAAAACTCATTAGAACCAACATATCAGTCTATAAAACTCATTGGAACCAACGATCATTCTATAAGACTAATTAGAACCAACATATCAGTCTATAAAACTCATTAGAAACAATGTATCGCTCTATCATTCTATAAAACTCATTAGAAACAACGATCAGTATATAAAACTCATTAGAAACAATGTATCATTCTATCAGTCTATAAAACTCATTGGAAACAATGTATCATTCTATCAGTCTATAAGACTAATTAGAACCAACATATCAGTCTATAAAACTCATTAGAACCAACATATCATTCAATCAGTCTATAAGACTAATTAGAACCAACATATCAGTCTATAAAACTCATTACAACCAACATATCATTCAATCAGTCTATAAAACTCATTAGAACCAACGATCAGTCTATAAAACTCATTAGAAAACAGCGATCATTCTATCAGTCTATAAAAGTCATTAGAATCAACATATCAGTATAAAACTCATTAGAACCAACATATCAGTCTATAAAACTCATTAGAACCAACATATCGATCTATAAAACTCATTAGAACCAACGATCAGTCTATAAAAAACTCATTAGAACCAACGATCATTCTATCATTCTATAAAACTCATTAGAAACAATGTATCATTCTATCATTCTATAAAACCATTAGAACCAACGATCAGTCTATAAAACTCATTGGAACCAACATATCAGTCTATAAAACTCATTAGAACCAACGATCATTCTATAAACTCATTAGAAACAATGTATCATTTATAAAACTCATTAGAAACAACGATCGCTCTATCAGTCTATAAACTCATTAGAAACAATGTTTCATTCTATAAAACTCATTAGAAACAATGTATCATTCTATAAACTCATTAGAAACAATGTTGAAACAACACTGATCCTAAACACGTTGGCCCCTCAGGGGTGTGTGCTCAGTCCCTCCTGTACTCCCTGTTCACTCATGAATGCACCACCAGGCACGACTCCAACACCATCATGAAGTTTGCTGATGACACAACAGTGGTAGGCCTGATCACTGACAACGACGAGACAGCCTATAGGAGGAGGTCAGAGACCTGGCCGTGTGGTGCCAGGAGAACAACCTCTCCCCTCAACGTGATCAAGACAAAGGAGATGATCGTGGACTACAAGAAAAAGGAGGACAGAGCACGCCCTTATTCTCATTGACGGGGCTGCAGGGAGCAGGTTGGAGAGCTTCCGGGTTCCTTGGTCCAAACACACCAAGACAGTCATGAAGAGGGCACAACAAAACCTATTCCCCCTCATGAGACTGAAAAGATTTGTCATGGGTCCTCAGATCCTCAAAAGGTTTTACAGCTGCACCATCGAGAGCATCCTGAATGGTTGCATCACTGCCTGTTATGGCAACTGCTCAGCCTCTGACCGCAAGGCACTACAGAGGGTAGTCCGCTGATGTTGAATATGAAAAATGCCCTGTACAGATCTCAGATAGGGACCTCTTAAAATTAAACCATTTCATACACTGAAGCTTACAGACATATTAGATTGTAATGGTTGTCAAAGATGAATGGGAATATGCTGTGTCCCTAATAGCACCCTATTCACTATGGTGGACTACTGTTAACCAGATCCCTATGACCAGATCCCTTTGACCAGCTCCATATGACCAGCTCCCGATGACCAGATCCCTATGACCAGATCCCGATGACCAGATCCCTTTGACCAGATCCCTTTGACCAGATCCCGATGACCAGCCCCCTGTGACCAGATCCCTATGACCAGATCCCTTTGACCAGATCCCTATGACCAGATCCCGATGACCAGATCCTTGACCAGATCCCTTTGACCAGATCCCTTTGACCAGATCCCTTTGACCAGATCCCGATGACCAGATCCCGATGACCAGATCCCTATGATCAGATCCCTAATATCAGATCAAACTTCATTCTCTTTGAAGACAATCAGCTGGGTTATTCTCTTTGAAGACAATCAGCTGGGTTCATTATCTTTGAAGACAATCTGCTGGGTTCATTCTCTTGAAGACAATCAGCTGGGTTCATTATCTTTGAAGACAATCTGCTGGGTTCATTCTTCTTTGAAGACAATCTGCTGGGTTCATTCTTCTTGAAGACAATCAGCTGGGTTCATTATCTTAGAAGACAATCAGCTGGGTTCATTATATTAGAAGACAATCAGCTGGGTTCATTATATTAGAAGACAATCTGCTGGGTTCATTATATTAGAAGACAATCGGCTGGGTCTATTCTCTTGAAGACAATCAGCTGGGTTCATTATCTTTGAAGACAATCAGCTGGGTTCATTATCTTTGAAGACAATCAGCTGGGTTCATTATCTTTGAAGACAATCAGCTGGGTTCATTATCTTAGAAGACAATCAGCTGGGTTCATTATCTTAGAAGACAATCAGCTGGGTTCATTATCTTGAAGACAATCAGCTGGGTTCATTATCTTTGAAGACAATCAGCTGGGTTCATTATCTTTGAAGACAATCAGCTGGGTCTCATTATCTTTGAAGACAATCAGCTGGGTTCATTATCTTTGAAGACAATCAGCTGGGTTCATTATCTTAGAAGACAATCAGCTGGGTTCATTATCTTAGAAGACAATCAGCTGGGTTCATTATATTAGAAGACAATCGGTGGTTCATTCTCTTTACCTAAAGACATATACTGTACTGTACATGCCAGTTATATTTTCCCTCTGGAGCTGGGCTGAAGGCTGTTCCTGTTATACCCTCCCTCTGAGCTGGGCTGTAGGCTGTTCCCGTTATACCCCTCCCTCTGGAGCTGGGCTGAAGGCTGTTCCTGTTATACCCTCCCTCTGGAGCTGGGCTGAAGGCTGTTCCTGTTATACCTCCCTCTGGAGCTGGGCATGGAAGGCTGTTCCTGTTATACCCTCCCTCTGGAGCTGGGCTGAAGGCTGTTCCTGTTATACCCTCCCTCTGGAGCTGGGCTGAAGGCTGTTCCTGTTATACCCTCCCCTCTGGAGCTGGGCTGAAGGCTGTAGGCTGTTCCTGTTATAACCTCCCCTCTGGAGCTGGGCTGAAGGCTGTTCCTGTTATACCCTCCCTCTGGAGCTGGGCTGAAGGCTGTTCCTGTTATACCCTCCCTCTGGAGCTGGGCTGAAGGCTGTTCCTGTTATACCCTCCTCTGGAGCTGGGCTGAAGGCTGTTCCTGTTATACCCTCCTCTGAGCTGGGCTGAAGGCTGTTCCTGTTATACCCTCCCTCTGAGCTGGGCTGAAGGCTGTTCCTGTTATACCCTCCTCTGGAGCTGGCTGAAGGCTGTTCCTGTTATAACCTCCCTCTGAGCTAAATAAAGCTGTGTCTACTGTATTATAGCAAGGAGCAGCCTTGTCCCTTATGGTCGCTGGTCAGGTTTGACCTTTTGGAACATTTAGGGGTCGTCTCACTCCTATTTCCTCTGATCCAAGG
>NW_026999739.1:0-9748 GCF_036934945.1 Oncorhynchus masou masou
GCATTTTTGGACACCGATTGTGGACGATAAAATGTAAAAAAATATTTAACTAGGTAAGTCAGTTAAGAACACATTCTTATTTTCTATGATGGCCTAGGAACGGTGGGCTAACTACCTTGTTCAGGGGCAGAATGACAGATATTTACCTTGTCAGCTCGGGTATTCGATCTTGCAACCTTCCGGTTACTAGGCTAATGCTCTAACCACCTGCCTTACATTGCACTCCACGAGGAGCCTACGTGGCAGGCTGACTACCTGTTATGTGAGTGCAGCAAGGAGCCAAGGTAAGTTGCTAGCTATCATTAAACTTATCTTATAAAAAATAATCAACCTTAACATAATCACTAGTTAACTGTGACGTAGAAGTCCGTCACTGGCCGCGGGCAGCATTTGGTTCTTTAACGCACACACATATTCATCACTCCTCCCTGCGCCATTATAAGATAAGTTAACAATGTGGGTCGACACACAAATTAACTTCTGTCTTGGTGCATGCATTTCACACTTGTCAATGTTCATATTTGAGAGATACAATAATTATTATACTTATCAATGTTGTGGATGAGCGTATTGTTTGTTTATTCTGTTCCTCTCTCTCCATCTCTGTAGCTTCCGGTATGCTGAAAAAAGGACCCGAGCTAAGGAATTGGGTTGGCTTTTTATAGTGCCTGTCCCAAATGGCCTCATTAATGCATATGGGCATATTGAAAGATATTGTCAGTAGTGATGTAATGTTGTAAATGTTCTGTTGTGATATTGTTTAAAACCGTGTTGCAATGTATATCCTTTAGTATGTTTAGTTCATGGAAAAATAGGTTTGTATTGTTAATTGATTAATTAATTAGGGTTAATTGTTCTGAGGGGAGGGGCTAGCCCACAAAAGGAGCCTCTTTCAGTCATGAAGAGGCAGTTTGATTGAGCTGTGGATGGGGCAGCATTGTTTTTAAGCTGTCCCATAAGGTAGACGTTGATGGCAGTACTGTTGTTTTTTGTCGGAATCACTTGTAAATAAACCCCTTTGCACAGAAGAACTTTGCGGTTCCGCCCATCTTTTATTTTGATAGAGGTTAGGTTATCCAGTTTAGCCTTCTGGCCTACTCTACGTGACATTAACTACACATGGTTCTCCAAACGAGTGATGATTTAACAAGCACATTTGCAAAAAAAGCACTGTCGTTGCACCAATGTACCTAACCATAAACATCAATGCCTTTCTTTAAAATCAATACACAAGTATATATTTTTTAAACCTGCATATTTAGTTAATACTGCCTGCTGACATGACTTTTATTTAACTTGGGAAATTGTGTCCCTTCTCTTGCGTTCTGTGCAAGCGGAGTCAGGGTATATGCAGCAGTTTGGGCCGCCTGGCTTGTTGAGAACTGTGTGAAGACTATTTATTCCTAACAAAGATCGTAATTAATTTGCCAGCATTGTACATAATTATGACATAACATTGAAGGTTGTACAATGTAACAGCAATATTTAGACTTAGGGATGCCACCCGTTAGATAAAATATAGTACGGTTCCGCATTTCACTGAAAGAATAAACGTTTTGTTTTCGAAATGATAGTTTCTGGATTTGACCATATTAATGACCTAAGGGTCGTATTTCTGTGTGTTATTATGTTATAATTCAGTCTGATTTGATATTTAGAGCAGTCCGACTGAGCGGTGGTAGGCAGCAGCAGGCTCGTAAGTATTCATTCTAACAGCACTTTTGTGCGTTTTCCAGCAGCTCTTCGTTGTGCTTCAAGCATTAAGCTGTTTATGACTTTTAGATTAGGCTGGTGTAACCAATGTGAAATGGCTAGCTAGTTAGCGGGGTATGCGCTAATAACGTTTCAATTGGTGACGCCACTCTCTGAGACCTTGAAGTAGTTGTTCCCCTTGCTCTGCAAGGGCCGCGTCATTTGTGGAGCAATTTATAACTGTTACGGCTTTCGTTGTGGGAGGAGATTCGGACCAAAATGCGGCGTGTAGATTACGATTCATGTTTAATGACAAACACACAAAACACAAACACTACAAAACAATAAACGTAATGAATGTAACGAAAACCGAAACAGCCTATACTTGTGTAAACTAACACAGAACAAGGACACTAAGGACATAAGGGCAATCACCTACGCAACACTCAATGAATATGGCTGCCTAAACATGGTTCCCAATCAGAGACAACGATAAACACCTGCCTCTGATTGAGAACCACTTCAGACAGCCATAAACTTAACTAGAACACCCCACTAAGCTACAATCCCAATACAAACACACCACATACAAAAAACCCATGTCACACCCTGGCCTGACCGAAGTCATCTGGCAGATCCTGGCTGACTGGCGGATCTGGAAGATTCTGGCTGACTGGTGGATCTGGAAGAGTCTGGCTGACTGGCGGATCTGGAAGAGTCTGGCTGACTGGCGGATCCAGAAGAGTCTGGCTGACTGGCGGATCTGGGAGAGTCTGGCTGACTGGCGGATCTGGAAGAGTCTGGCTGACTGGCGGATCTGGAAGAGTCTGGCTGACTGGCAGATCTGGAAGAGTCTGGCTGACTGGCGGATCCTGGCTGACTGGCGGATCTGGAAGAGTCTGGCTGACTGGCGGATCTGGAAGAGTCTGGCTGACTGGCAGATCTGGAAGAGTCTGGCTGACTGGCAGATCTGGAAGACTGACAGATCTGGCTGCTCCATGCTGACTGTGGCTCTGGCTGCTCCATGCTAACTGGCGGCTCTGGCTGCTCCATACTGACTGATGGCTCTGGCTGCTCCATGCAGACTGGCAGCTCTGGCGGCTTCTGGCAGCTCTGGCAGCTTCTGCAGACTGGCAGCTCTGGCAGCTCCATGCAGACTGGCAGCTCTGGCAGCTCCTTGCAGACTGGCAGCTCCTTGCAGACTGGCAGCCCTTGCAGACTGGCAGCCTTGCAGACTGGCAGCTCTAGCTGCTCCATGCAGACCGACAGCTCTGGCTGCTCCATGCAGACTGGCAGCTCTGGCTGCTCCATGCAGACTGACGGCTCTGGCTGCTCCATGCAGGCTGAGGCTCTGGCTGCTCCATGCAGGCTGACAGCCTGGCTGCGCTGAACAGGCAGGAGACTCCAGCAGCGCTGTAGAGGAGGAAGGCTCTGGCAGCGCTGAACAGGCGGGAGACCGGCAGCGCTGTAGAGGAGGAAGGCTCTGGCTGCGCTGAACAGGCGGGAGACCCGGCAGCGCAGGAGAGAGGAAGGCTCTGGTAGCTGAGAGGCGAGGCGCACTGTAGGCCTGATGCGTGGTGCTGGCACTGGTGGTACTGGGCCGAGAACACGCACAGGAAGCCTGGTGGGGGAGCTGCCACCGGAGGGCTGGTGTGTGGAGGTGGTACAGGGTAGACCGGACCGTGCAGGTGCACTGGAGCTCTTGAGCACCGAGTCTGCCCAACCTTACCTGGTTGAATACCCGTCCCTCTGCCAGCGGCGGGGCGAGGTGGAATAGCCCGCACTGGGCCATGCAGGCGAACCGGGACACCGTGTGCAGGCTGGTGCCATGTAAGCCGGCTCAAGAAGACGCACTGGGGACCAGATGCGTAGAGCTGGCTTCATGGCATTTGGCTCGATGTTCAATCTAGCCCGGCCGATACGCGGAGCTGGAATATACCGCACCGGGCATGCACCCGCACTGGGGATACCGCGCACCTCAGCATAACACGGTGCCTGCCCGGTCTCTCTAGCCCCCCACAGGAAGTTGGCGTAGGTCTCCTACCTAGTGTCACCATACTCCCTGTGAGCCCCCCAATACATTTTTGGGGCTGACACCGGCTTCCATCCGCGCCGTGCCGCCTTCATACCGGCGCCCTCCGCTTTCTCCTCCTCCAGTTCTTCCTTGGGGCGGCGATATTCTCCAGGCTGTTCCCAGGGTCCTTCTCTGTCAAGGATCTCCTCCCAAGTCCATTTATCCAAATAATGCAGCCTCTCCCACTGCTGCTGCTGCTGCTGCCTCTGTTGCTTCTCCTGCTGCTCCTGCCTGTTGACACGCCGCTTGGTCCTGTTGTGGTGGGTGATTCTGTTACGGTTTCGCTAGGGAAGGAGAGTCGACCAAATGCGGCGTGTAGATTACGATTCATGTTTAATGACAAACACACTAAACACAAACACTACAAAACAATAAACGTAATGAGCGTAACGAAAACCGAAACAGCCTATACTTGTGTAAACTAACACAGAACAAGGACACTAAGGACATAAGGACAATCACCTACGAAACACTCAATGAATATGGCTGCCTAAATATGGTTCCCAATCAGAGACAACGATAAACACCTGCCTCTGATTGAGAACCACTTCAGACAGCCATAGACTTAACTAGAACACCCCACTAAGCTACAATTCCGATACAAACACACCACATACAAAAAACCCATGTCACACCCTGGCCTGACCAAATAAATGAAGACAAACACAATATACTTCGACCAGGGCGTGACAATAACGATGCTTTGAGGGTGGCTGTTTTGGATGTGATCCTGTTTTTGAGCACAGGTAGGGGCGAGGAGAGGACGGAAGCTATACTGTAACACTGGCAATACTAAAGTGCCGTAAAGAACATCCAATAGTCAAAGGTGTATGAAATACAAATAGTATAGAGAGAAACAGTCCTATAATTCCTATAATAACTACAACCTAAAACTTCTTACCTGGGAATATTGAAGACTCATGTTAAAAGGAACCACCAGCTTTCATACGTTCTCATGTTCTGTGCAAGGAACTTAAACGTTATCTTTTTTACATGGCACATATTGCACTTTTACTTCTCAAACACTTTGTTTGTGCATTGTTTAACGTGTTCACGCTACAGGTTCCCCAAGGGGTACAACCCCCCCCCCCCCCTCATCTACCCAGCGAGTCAGATTTCTAAAATGTTTTACGGCGAAAACGTAGCACATATGTATGTCAAACCACCACAAAGACACAGATATGTAGTCATTTTGTCGAACAAAAGATGCTGTAATGTCTTATTATAGTTTTGTTCCTGTCCTCTCTTCACTTGTCTTCTCTGCTGGTCTTATTAGGTTACCTTCTCTTCTCTCCTTCTCCAGCTGTTCCTCATCTCCCCTAACTAGCTCGCTCACCCTTTCCCCACCTGTTCCCTTTTTTCCTCTGATTAGGTCTCTATTTCTCTCTCTGTTCCTGCTACTTTCGGTGTCAGATTCTCGTTTGTGTTTCTTATGCCAGAAGCAAGCCATCGTCTCGCTTGCTTCCTCCTAGTCCTATCCTGTCGGAGTCTGCCTGGCAGGTGCATCCTGTACACTACTAACTATCTTTTGTTTGCACCGTGTCCAGTTCATCATATGCTACGTGTGATCAGCTACTCACCGTCTCCTCTGTGACCCGCACCGACCCAGAGCGACCTGCAGCCTGTCGCGTTTACCCAGCTATTCATCAGAGGGACTTTATGTTTCATTTGTCACCCTCCTGCGGGTATTCTATTGTGCCATTGACAACGTCGGAAGAGGATCTATGCCATTCCTGTTTTTCATTAAAAGAACTCTGTTTCTGTTAAACCGCTTTTGGGTCTTCACTCAAGTACATAACAGATGCAATCACAAACGCAGGATTAAAACATTTACATTTACATTTAAGTCATTTAGCAGACGCTCTTATCCAGAGCGACTTATAAATTGGTGAATTCACCTTCTGACATCCAGTGGAACAGCCACTTTACAATAGTGCATCTAAATCATTAAGGGGGGGGGTGGTGAGAAGGATTACTTATCCTATCCTAGGTATTCCTTTGAAGAGGTGGGGTTTCAGGTGTCTCCGGAAGGTGGGATTGACTCCGCCTGTCCTGGCGTCGTGAGGGAGTTTGTTCCACCATTGGGGGCCAGAGCAGCGAACAGTTTTGACTGGGCTGAGCGGGAACTGTACTTCCTCAATGGTAGGGAGGCGAGCAGGCCAGGAGGTGGATGAACGCAGTGCCCTTGCTTGGGTGTAGGGCCTGACTGAGCCTGGAGGTACTGCGGTGCCGTTCCCCACAGCTCCGTAGGCAAGTACCATGGTCTTGTAGCGGATGCGAGCTTCAACTGGAAGCCAGTGGAGAGAGCGGAGGAGCGGGGTGACGTGAGAGAACTTGGGAAGGTTGAACACCAGACGGGCTGCGGCGTTCTGGATGAGTTGTAGGGGTTTAATGGCACAGGCAGGGAGCCCAGCCAACAGGAAGTTGCAGTAATCCAGACGGGAGATGTGCCTGGATTAGGACCTGCGCGTTTCCTGTGTGAGGCAGGGTCGTACTCATGCGGGATGTTGTAGAGCAGAACCTACAGGAACGGGCCACCGCCATGATGTTGGTTGAGAACGACAGGGTGTTGTCCAGGATCACGCCAAGGTTCTTAGCGCTCTGGGGAGGAGGACACAATGGAGTTGTCAACCGTGATGGCGAGATCATGGAACGGGCAGTCCTTCCCCGGGAGGAAGAGCAGCTCCGTCTGCCGAGGTTCAGCTTGAGGTGGTGATCCGTCATCCACACTGATATGTCTGCCAGACATGCAGAGATGCGATTCGCCACCTGGTCATCAGAAGGGGGAAAGGAGAAGATTAATTGTGTGTCGTCTGCATAGCAATGATAGGAGAGACCATGGGAGGTTATGACAGAGCCAAGTGACTTGGTGTATAGCGAGAATAGGAGAGGGCCTAGAACAGAGCTCCTGGGGACACCAGTGGTGAGAGCGCGTGGCGAGGAGACAGATTCTCGCCACGCCACCTGGTAGGAGCGACCTGTCAGGTAGACGCAAATCCAAGCGTGGCCGCGCCTCGGAGATGCCCAACTCGGAGAGGGTGGAGAGGAGGATCTGATGGTTCACAGTATCGAAGGCAGCCGATAGGTCTAGAAGGATGAGAGCAGAGAGAGAGAGAGTTAGCTTTAGCAGTGCGGGAGAGCCTCCCGTGATACAGAGAAGAGCAGTCTCAGTTGAATGACTAGTCTTTGAAACCTGACTGATTTGGATCAAGAAGGTCATTCTGGAGAGATAGCTGGAGAGCTGGCCAAGGACTGCACGTTCAAGAGAGTTTTGGAGAGAAAAGAAAGAAGGGATACTGGTCTGTAGTTGTTGACATCGGAGGGGTCGAGTGTAGGTTTTTCGTGAAGGGGGCAACTCTCGCTCTCTTGAAGACGGAAGGGACGCAGCGAAGTGGTCAGGGATGAGTTGATGAGCGAGGTGAGGTAAGGGAGAAGGTCTCCGGAAATGGTCTGGAGAAGAGAGGAGGGATAGGGTCAAGCGGGCAGGTTGTTGGGCGGCCGGCCGTCACAAGAAGCGAGATTTCATCTGGAGAGAGAGGGGAGAAAGAGGTCAGAGCACAGGGTAGGGCAGTGGAGCAGAACCAGCGGTGTCGTTTGACTTAGCAAACGAGGATCGGATGTCGCTCACCTTCTTTTCAAAATGGTTGATTAAGTCATCTGCAGAGAGGGAGGAGGGGGGGGAGGGGGAGGAGGATTCAGGAGGAGGAGAAGGTGGCAAAGAGCTTCTAGGGTTAGAGGCAGATGCTGGAATTTAGAGTGGTAGAAAGTGGCTTTAGCAGCAGAGACAGAGGAGGAAAAATGTAGAGAGGAGGGAGTGAAAGGATGCCAGGTCCGTTAGGGAGAGTAGTTTTTCCTCCATTTCCGCTCGGCTGCCCGGAGCTCTGTTCTGTGAGCCTAGCACGAGTCATCGAGCCACGGAGCGGGGAGGGGAGGACCGGGAGCCGGCCTGGAGGATAGGGGACATAGAGAGTCAAAGGATGCAGAAAGGGAAGAGAGGAGGGTTGAGGGAGGCAGAATCAGGAGAAAGGTTGGAGAAGGTATGAGCAGAGGGAAGAGATGATAGGATGGAAGAGGAGAGAGAAGGAGAGAGAGAGCGAAGGTTGGGACGGCGCAATACCATCCGAGTAGGGGCAGTGTGGGAAGTGTTGGATGAGAGCGAGAGGAAAAGGATACGCCAGGTAGTGGTCGGAGACTTGGAGGAGTTGCAATGAGGTTAGTGGAAGGAACAGCATCTAGTAAAGATGAGGTCGAGCGTATTGCCTGCCTTGTGAGTAGGGGGAAGGTGGAGAGGGTGAGGTCAAAAGAGGAGGAGGAGGAAAGAAGGAGGGCAGAGAGGAATGAGTCAAAGGTAGACGTGGGGAGGTTAAAGTCGCTCAGGACTGTGAGAGGTGAGCATTCCTCAGGAAAGGAGCTTATCAAGGCATCAAGCTCATTGATGAACTTCTGAGGGAACCTGGAGGGCGATAAATGATAAGGATGTTAAGCTTGAAAGGGCTGGTAACTGTGACAGCATGAATTCAAAGGAGGCGATAGATAGATGGGTAAGGGGAGAGAGAGAGAATGACCACTTGGGAGAGATGAGGATCCGGTGCCACCACCCCGCTGACCAGAAGCTCTCGGGGTGTGCGAGAACACGTTGGCGGACGAATAGAGAGCAGTAGGAGTAGCAGTGTTATCTGTGGTGATCCATGTTTCCGTCAGTGCCAGGAAGTTGAGGACTGGAGGGAGGCATAGGCTGAGATGAACTCTGCCCTTGTTGGCCGCAGATCGGCAGTTCCAGAGGCTACCGGAGACCAGGAACCCACGGGTCGGGCGGGGACCACCAGATTAGGGTGGCCGCGGCCACGCGGGGTGTGGAGCGCTTTGTATGGTCTGTGCAGAGAGGAGAGAACAGGGATAGATAGACACATAGTTGACAGGGTACAGAAGAGGCTACGCTAATGCAAAGGAGATTGAATGACAAGTGGATCTAAATGCCTCGAATGTTCAGAAAGTTAAGCTTACGTAGCAAGAATCTTATTGACTAAAATGATTGAAATGATACAGTACTGCTGGAGCAGGCTAGCCAGTGGTGGCTGGTATGTTGACACTACACTAATCAAGTCGCTCCGTCGAGTGTAATAGTTTCTACAGTGCTGTTATTCTGGGGTTAGCCATGCTAGGGCTAGCAGGTTGATTGCGTTACGCTACCTTAAAAGAACGACAATAGCTGGCTAGCTAACCTAGAAAATCGCTCTAGGCTACACAATTGTCTTAGATACAAAGACGGCTATGTAGCTAGCTAGCTACGATCAAACAAAACAAACCGTTGTACTGTAATAGTTACTACAGTGCTGCTATTCGGGGCTAGCTGGCTAGCTACGTTAAAAGAACGACAATAGCTGGCCAGCTAACCTAGAAAATCGCTCTAGGCTACACAATTGTCTTAGATACAAAGACGGCTATGTAGCTAGCTGGCTACGATCAAACAAAACAAACCGTTGTACTGTAATAGTTACTACAGTGCTGCTATTCGGGGGCTAGCTGGCTAGCTACGTTAAAAGAACGACAATAGCTGGCCAGCTAACCTAGAAAATCGCTCTAGACTACACAATTGTCTTAGATACAAAGACGGCTATGTAGCTGGCTAGCTACGATCAAACAAATCAAACCGTTGTACTGTAATGAAGTGAAATGAAAATGTGATACTACCTGTGGAGCGACGCGGAATGTTGACCGGGTAGTTGGAGTTCAATTCGGTAGAGGTTGGCTAGCTGTTGGCTAGCTAGCTAGCAGCATTTCCTACGTTAAGGACGACAAATAGCTGGCTAGCTAACCTCGGTAAATTAAGATAATCACTCTAAGTCTACACACTCTAAATAATTCATTAACCTTTTGAAAATCTTCATCAGATGACAGTAATAGGACATGTTACACAGTACATTTATGTTTTTTTCAATAATATGCAATTTATATCCATAAATCTCCGTTTACATTGACGCC
>NW_026999740.1:0-9747 GCF_036934945.1 Oncorhynchus masou masou
GACCTCCACCCAGTACCCTGCCCTGAACCCTAGTCACTGTTCTAGCCGGCCTCCACCCAGTACCCTGCCCTGAACCTTAGTCACTGTTGTAGCTGGCCCCTCACCCAGTACCCTGCCCTGAACTTCTAGTCACTGCCTCTAGCTGACCTCCGCCTCAGTACCCTGCCCTGAACCTTAGTCACTGTTCTAGTTGGCCTCCACCCAGTACCCTGCACCTGAACCTTAGTCACTGTTCTAGCTGACCTCCACCCAGTACCCTGCCCTGAACCTTAGTCACTGTTCTAGCTGACCTCCACCCAGTACCCTGCCCTGAACCTTAGTCACTGTTCTAGCTGACCTCCACCCAGTACCCTGCCCTGAACCTTAGTCACTGTTCTAGCTGACCTCCACCCAGTACCCTGCCCTGAACCTTAGTCACTGTTCTAGCTGACCTCCACCCAGTACCCTGCCCTGAACCTTAGTCACTGTTCTAGCTGACCTCCACCCAGTACCCTGCCCTGAACCTTAGTCACTGTTCTAGCTGACCTCCACCCAGTACCCTGCCCTGAACCTTAGTCACTGTTCTAGCTGACCTCCACCCAGTACCCTGCCCTGAACCTTAGTCACTGTTCTAGCTGACCTCCACCCAGTACCCTGCCCTGAACCTTAGTCACTGTTCTAGCTGACCTCCACCCAGTACCCTGCCCTGAACCTTAGTCACTGTTCTAGCTGACCTCCACCCAGTACCCTGCCCTGAACCTTAGTCACTGTTCTAGCTGACCTCCACCCAGTACCCTGCCCTGAACCTTAGTCACTGTTCTAGCTGGCCTCCACCCAGTACCCTGCCCTGAACCTTAGTCACTGTTCTAGCTGACCTCCACCCAGTACCCTGCCCTGAACCTTAGTCACTGTTCTAGCTGACCTCCACCCAGTACCCTGCCCTGAACCTTAGTCACTGTTCTAGCTGACCTCCACCCAGTACCCTGCCCTGAACCTTAGTCACTGTTCTAGCTGACCTCCACCCAGTACCCTGCCCTGAACCTTAGTCACTGTTCTAGCTGACCTCCACCCAGTACCCTGCCCTGAACCTTAGTCACTGTTCTAGCTGACCTCCACCCAGTACCCTGCCCTGAACCTTAGTCACTGTTCTAGCTGACCTCCACCCAGTACCCTGCCCTGAACCTTAGTCACTGTTCTAGCTGACCTCCACCCAGTACCCTGCCCTGAACCTTAGTCACTGTTCTAGCTGACCTCCACCCAGTACCCTGCCCTGAACCTTAGTCACTGTTCTAGCTGACCTCCACCCAGTACCCTGCCCTGAACCTTAGTCACTGTTCTAGCTGACCTCCACCCAGTACCCTGCCCTGAACCTTAGTCACTGTTCTAGCTGACCTCCACCCAGTACCCTGCCCTGAACCTTAGTCACTGTTCTAGCTGACCTCCACCCAGTACCCTGCCCTGAACCTTAGTCACTGTTCTAGCTGACCTCCACCCAGTACCCTGCCCTGAACCTTAGTCACTGTTCTAGCTGACCTCCACCCAGTACCCTGCCCTGAACCTTAGTCACTGTTCTAGCTGACCTCCACCCAGTACCCTGCCCTGAACCTTAGTCACTGTTCTAGCTGACCTCCACCCAGTACCCTGCCCTGAACCTTAGTCACTGTTCTAGCTGACCTCCACCCAGTACCCTGCCCTGAACCTTAGTCACTGTTCTAGCTGACCTCCACCCAGTACCCTGCCCTGAACCTTAGTCACTGTTCTAGCTGACCTCCACCCAGTACCCTGCCCTGAACCTTAGTCACTGTTCTAGCGACCTTCACCCAGTACCCTGCCCTGAATCTTAGTCACTGTTCTAGCTGACCTCCACCCAGTACCCTGCACTGAACCTTAGTCACTGTTCTAGCCGACCTCCTCCGCAATGTTGGTTTCTCCATAAAGCATTAAAAGAGACACATATGATATGCAGTATCATTATTCTGGTACTGTAGCATGTTGGTTTGTACATAGTATATACAGTATCATTATTCTGGTACTGTAGCATGTTGGTTTGTTAATAGTATATACAGTATCATTATTCTGGTACTGTAGCATGTTGGTTTGTACATAGTATATACAGTATCATTATTCTGGTACTGTAGCATGTTGGTTTGTACATAGCATATACAGTATCATTATTCTGGTACTGTAGCATGTTGGTTTGTACATAGTATATACAGTATCATTATTCTGGTACTGTAGTATGTTGGTTTGTACATACTATGTAGCATGCAAGTTCTGGTCTGATCATGACACTGAAAAACACACTCACTTGCTCACAAATCACAGAAATACATTTCAGTAGTTGATTTGAGTTGAAAGACTGTAAACAACCACGTGAGGAATGTCATTTAGCAGATGCTTTAATCCAAAGCGACTTAGATTCATGCTTGCATATATTTTACGTATGGGTGGTCCCATGAATGAAACCCACTATCCTGACATTGCAAGACCCACACTCTACCAACTGAGCTATGGAGGACCAAGATGAACCTTCCTTCCAAAATAAAACAACGTTTACAACGGGGATAGGTTTGCCAAGCATTGTTCCATTTGGCTAGCGCATTGTGGGCCAAAACACTTCCAGATGAAGACAGTAGACAGTTAAATATTGTCTGCTTCCCAAATAGCACCCTATTCCCTATAGAGTGCACTACTTTGCAGCAGGCCCCATAGAGGTGCCATTTGGGATGTATCCATTGTTTGTTTGAGGTTCTGGGAGATGTTCTATGGGACTGGGAACATGAGATATAACAAGGGTCGAAACACGTTGGAAACCCTATAGGGGACAAGGACCAACAACCACAGCAATTAGCTTCTCAACCACAACCAAACAACGACCACAACCAAACAGCGACCACAAACCAACTAAAAGAAAGGAGATAATGGCTAACGGACCGACACAAGGAGAGGCGTCATTAGTGGTGGAGGGAGATGAATGTTTTGAAGGTTACATGTTGAGTGGACTGCAGCAGGAAAGAACTCATGGATGTCCTTGGGAAAGAAACCCTGATGAAGACAGCTTGATGTTGAAACGTTGGTGGATAAACTGTCAGATCTACTAGAGCTGCTTCTCTTTCCCTTCTGAAGTGCCCTCGGGAATGTTACATGTTGCCTGAGTGGGAGGAACTATCTGGTTGTGTAAAACAAACTGCATCCATAAGGACTTCTCAACTGAATTATTTTAAATTACTTCCATATAATATGAATCTTAAGACATTTAAATATATATATATATAAATATATGTTTTCAGCATATTTTAAGTAACCAAAAACAACACGTAAGACGGTGAGCGAACACAGTTCCAGAAGCTAATTTGGAACACAGGCCCCTGCTGTTGTGTTATTCTAAGAGCTCCATGTTGTGATGTCACAATGTGACGCCCCTTTGACTTTTTCCTTTGTCGGCCCTGAGGCGTGAAATGTCCCTGCTGGGCCACTGTAGAGTTGTGGCAGGGGCACAATAGGTCCAGGGCATCTATGTGGGTCGACCAGTCAGCACAGAACAAGGTGAACCAGAACATAAGTGAGCACCTCCCTCAGTTACTCCCTTTCAGAGCAATACAAAGGGCAGACACACGCACACACGCACACACGCACGCACGCACGCACACACGCACACACACACACACACACACACACACACACACACACACACACACACACACACACACACACACACACACACACACACACACACACACACACACACACACACACGGTAAGAGCAGAATCTACAAAGAGAGTTTTCCAATGAAACATTCTGAGCCTGTAAGAAACTACAAAAGTCCAGTAAATGTCCTATTACATGTCCTATTACATGTCCTATTACATGCTGTCCTTGGCTGATTACATTTCATCCACCCATTACATGTCCTATTACATGCTGACCTTGGCCGATTACATTGCATACACCAATTACATGGCCCCTTTGCAATGGTTTCACATGACTTTTAGAAAAGGGATTTATTAGTGATGGTGTGAATAATTGTCAAAGCCCCAATGGTTGTATGACAACATCAGCTGGTTAGCATTCTGTTCAACACAACAACATCAGCAGGCTAGCATTCTGTTCAACACAACACAACAACATCAGCTGTTTAGCATTCTGTTCAACACAACACAACAACATCAGCTGTTTAGCATTCTGTTCAACACAACAACATCATCTGGTTAGCATTCTGTTCAACACAAAAATTTCAGTTGGTTAGCATTCTGTTCAACACAACACAACAATATCAGCTGGTTAGCATTCTGTTCAACACAACACAACAACATCAGCTGGTTAGCATTCTGTTCAACACAACAACATCAGCTGGCTAGCATTCTGTTCAACACAACAACATCAGCTGGCTAGCATTATGTTCAACACAACAACATCAGCTGTTTAGCATTCTGTTCAACACAACAACATCAGCTGTTTAGCATTCTGTTCAACACAACAACATCAGCTGTTTAGCATTCTGTTCAACACAACACAACAACATCAGTTGGTTAGCATTCTGTTCAACACAACAACATCAGCTGGTTAGCATTCTGTTCAACACAACACAACAACATCAGCTGGTTAGCATTCTGTTCAACACAACACAACAACATCAGCTGGTTAGCATTCTGTTCAACACAACACAACAACATCAGCTGGTTAGCATTCTGTTCAACACAACACAACAACATCAGCTGGTTAGCATTCTGTTCAACACAACAACATCAGTCAGTTTAGCATTCTGTTCAACACAACACAACAACATCAGTTGGTTAGCATTCTGTTCAACTCAACACAACATCAGCTGGTTAGCATTCTGTTCAACACAACAACATCAGCTGTTTAGCATTCTGTTCAACACAACACAACAACATCAGTTGGTTAGCATTCTGTTCAACATCAGTTGGTTAGCATTCTGTTCAAAACAACACAACAACATCAGCTGGTTAGCATTCTGTTCAACACAACACAACAACATCAGCTGGTTAGCATTCTGTTCAACACAACAACATCAGCTGGTTAGCATTCTGTTCAACACAACACAACAACATCAGCTGGTTAGCATTCTGTTCAACACAACACAACAACATCAGCTGGTTAGCATTCTGTTCAACACAACAACATCAACTGGTTAGCATTCTGTTCAACACAACAACATCAGCTGTTTAGCATTCTGTTCAACACAACACAACAACATCAGTTGGTTAGCATTTGTTCAACTCAACACAACAACATCAGCTGGTTCAGCATTCTGTTCAACACAACACAACAACATCAGCTGCTTAGCATTCTGTCTAACACAACACAACAACATCACATAGTATTCTGTTCAACACAACACAACAACATCAGCTGTTTAGCATTCTGTTCAACAAAACACAACAACATCAGCTGGTTAGCATTCTGTTCAACACAACACAACAACATCAGCTGCATCTGTCAGCACGATATGCATAATAACATTACATTCTGTTCACACAACAACATCAGCTGGTTAGCATTCTGTTCAACACAACACAGCAACATCAGCTGGTTAGCATTCTGTTCAACACAACACAACAACATCAGCTGTTTAGCATTCTGTTCAACACAACAACATCAGCTGGCTAGCATTATGTTCAACACAACAACATCAACTGGTTAGCATTCTGTTCAACACAACAACATCAGCTGTTTAGTAAGCATTCTGTTCAACACAACACAACAACATCAGTTGGTTAGCATTCTGTTCAACTCAACACAACAACATCAGCTGTTTAGCATTCTGTTCAACACAACAACATCAGCTTTTTAGCATTCTGTTCAACAAAACACAGCAACATCAGCTGGTTAGCATTCTGTTCAACAAAACACAACAACATCAGTTGGTTAGCATTCTGTTCAACACAACACAACAACATCAGCTGGTTAGCATTCTGTTCAACACAACACAACAACATCAGCTGGTTAGCATTCTGTTCAACACAACAACATCAGCTGGTTAGCATTCTGTTCAACACAACACAACAACATCAGCTGGTTAGCATTCTGTTCAACACAACACAACAACATCAGCTGGTTAGCATTCTGTTCAACACAACACAACAACATCAGCTGGTTAGCATTCTGTTCAACACAACACAACAACATCAGCTGGTTAGCATTCTGTTCAACACAACAACATCAGCTGGTTAGCATTCTGTTCAACACAACAACATCAGCTGGTTAGCATTCTGTTCAACTCAACACAACAACATCAGCTGGTTAGCATTCTGTTCAACACAACAACATCAGCTGGTTAGCATTCTGTTCAACCAACACAGCAACATCAGCTGTGTTAGCATTCTGTTCAACCACAACAACATCAGCTGTTTAGCATTCTGTTCAACACAACACAACAACATCAGCTGGTTAGCATTCTGTTCAACACAACACAACAACATCAGCTGGTTTAGCATTCTGTTCAACACAACACCAACATCAGCTGGTTAGCATTCTGTTCAACACAACAACATCAGCTGGTTAGCATTCTGTTCAACACAACACAACAACATCAGCTGGTTAGCATTCTGTTCAACACAACAACATCAGCTGATTAGCATTCTGTCAACACAACACATCGGTTAGCATTCTGTTCCAACACAACAACATCAGCTGGTTAGCATTCTGTTCAACACAACACAACAACATCAGTTGGTTAGCATTCTGTTCAACTCAACACAACAACATCAGCTGGTTAGCATTCTGTTCAACACAACACAACACACTCAGCCATAGAGAGCAGTCTGCCGTCAGCCATGACGATACTGGGTCCACAAAAGTCAATTTGCTCACAGGGATACTTAAAAGTAGAGATGACTTGAAAGATTGCTCCAAACAGTGCTTTATTCAACAGATAGTGATATTTCCATTGACCCCCCCCGCCCACACACACACACACACACACACACACACACACACATCCACTTATCCATGTGCCCTGGCCTGTTTCCTATCGCCCTTTGACCCCATGCCCCCTGCTCTCTATCTCAGTCAAAAGGAACTGAGGACATGCCTGTCGTTCTAACCTCATCCAGCCTCTGAGGCCTCTCTGGGGCAAGAACCACCGTCATGTGACCCCAACGCTCCACGAATGCGGGTCGCGTTCATTTCCCCATGTGTTTTTTACCTTCATTTAACGACAAAGTGAAAACTGGGTGATCGTTGATACTTAAACGAAATGGTAACATGGTCATCATGAGAGAAGTAGTGAACGAGAACTATTTATT
This sequence comes from Oncorhynchus masou masou, assembly GCF_036934945.1. NCBI lineage: Eukaryota > Metazoa > Chordata > Actinopteri > Salmoniformes > Salmonidae > Oncorhynchus > Oncorhynchus masou. The sequence continues at coordinate 7,249 of NW_026999740.1, forward strand.
GAAATCCAGTAATGTCCTATCATAGTGAGACTGAAGGATGGAGGACCACCAGGAGAAGAGAGACGGTAGTCAGTAGAGCGGAGGGGGAATCACGCTCTGTCATGAGGTAGCCCTCGTTTGAGTCTGAAGCTTAAATGTTTGCCTGCCACATTTCCTTGGTCTCATGGCTGAGACGTTGTTTTAGGGGCGTGTGACAGGACCCTGCTTCAACCCCAATACTTACATCAGGGTCCGTATACCATAAATGCTAGTTTCATGGGTAGCAGTGTTGATCTGGGACCAGTTTTGCCTTTTAAATCATAAAAATCCCTCCTACTCTGGAGACTATGAATAAGGCCCTGGACTAACCAGAGTAGTGACCCTTGCAGAGGTTCTGCGGTCATCCTTCATTCATGTCTCCATAGAAGCCTGAGGCACATGTCAAACTCATTCCACAGAGGGCCGAGTGTCTGCAGGTTTTCGCTCCTCCTTTGTACTTGATTGATGAATTAAAGTCACTGATTTAGTAAGGAACTCCCCTCACCTGGTTGTCTAGGTCTTAACTGAAAGGAAAAAACAAAACCCGCAGACACTAGGCCCTCTGTGGAATGAGTTTGACACCCCTGGCCTGAGGAGTCATAGTTACATCAGGGTCCGTATTCATAAGGCGTCTAAGAGCAGGAGTGCTGATCTAAGATCAGTTTTGCCTTTTAAATCATAATAAATAAGATGGGGGGACCTGATCCTTGATCAGCACTCGTACTCTGAGACCCTTGTAGATTCTGCTATTGTCCTTCATTCATATCTCTATTGCCTAAGGAGTCAGTCCTGTCAAAGTGGGGGGTACTTGGCTCATGAGCACAATGGCCTGATGAAGTGCAGGGCTACCAGAACACTGAACACTGATTCCCATGGCCAGGATGAACTACAGAGGGAAAGACCGCTGCTGTCTGTCAATGAGATCAACTCAATGTGTCACTGGACGTCAAATCACCTCAAGCAGTGAACATATGGTGTTACCTGTTGAAACATGCTGTATAATTACATTGGGGTCAAGGGCGGGGACAATCAAGGGGATATTGAGTTCCAGTGTTGGGCTGGTGAGGGTATACACTACCGTAGACAATTGTCTAGAGTGAGTCGTTGACACACACACGCACACGCACACGCACACACACACGACACACACACACACACACACACACACACACACACACACACACACACACACACACACACACACACACACACACACACACACACACACACACACAGTTGATGCGATAAGGACAAATAGAACGATAAGTTTATAACATTAATGTGCAGCATTTATTTAACAAAAAACTATTATTAGAGTATAGGCTACTTATTGTAAATAATTGATATCATTCAGTTTTTCGTTACTGACTCCCCATTCCAGATAGATGTCCAGATAGAATGTCCCATGTGTCAAACTAATTATTATATACCACCCCATGTGTCAAACTAATTATGATATACCACCCCATGTGTCAAACTAATTATGATATACCACCCCATGTGTCAAACAAATTATGATATACCACCCCATGTGTCAAACTAATTATGATATACCACCCCATGTGTCCAAACTGAATTATGATATACCACCCCATGTGTCAAACTAGTTATTATATACCACCCCATGTGTCAAACTAATTATTATATACCACCCCATGTGTCAAACTAATTATTATATACCACCCCATGTGTCAAACTAATTATTATATACCACCCCATGTGTCAAACTAATTATTACATACCACCCCATGTGTCAAACTAATTATTATATACCACCCCATGTGCCAAACTAATTATTATATACCACCCCATGTGCCAAACTAATTATGATATACCACCCCATGTGTCAAACTAATTATTACATAGCACCCCATGTGTCAAACTAGTTATTATATACCACCCCATGTGCCAAACTAATTATTATATACCACCCCATGTGCCAAACTAATTATTATATACCACCCCATGTGCCAAACTAATTATTATATACCACCCCATGTGCCAAACTAATTATTATATACCACCCCAAGTGCCCAATCAATTGTTATTATTATTATTATTACGACATAGATGGTATGACAGCTCCCTGTGAGGACTGAAGAAGACCCTCTACAATGTGGTTACACATATCCCCTGTTCACAGTAGCACTACCATGTGGTTACACATACCCCCTATTCACAGTGACTCTACCATGTGGTTACACCTACCCCCTATTCACAGTGACTCTACCATGTGGTTACACCTACCCCCTATTCACAGTGGCACTACCATGTGGTTACACCTACCCCCTATTCACAGTGACACTACCATGTGGTTACACCTACCCCCTATTCACAGTGACTCTACCATGTGGTTACACCTACCCCCTATTCACAGTGGCACTACCATGTGGTTACACCTACCCCCTATTCACAGTGACTCTACCATGTGGTTACACATATCCCCTATTCACAGTGACACTACCATGTGGTTACACATAC
>NW_026999741.1:0-2500 GCF_036934945.1 Oncorhynchus masou masou
TGTGCTTGGCTCTCCTCTCTCTCCCCCTCTCTGTCTCTACTTCCCCCTCTCTGTCTCTACCTCCCTCTCCGTATCTATCTCTCTCTCTCCCCTCTCTAGCTATCTCTCTCTCTCTCCCCCCTCTCTATCTATCTCTCTCTCTCTCCCTCTCTCTCTCTCTCTCCCCTCTCTCGCTCTCTCTCCCCCTCTCCCATCTCTCTCTCTCTCCCTCTCCCCCTCTCTAGCTATCTCTCTCTCTCCCCCTCTCTATCTATCTCTCCCTCCCTCTCTCTCTCTCTCCCTCTCTCTCTCTCTCCCCTCCTCCCCCTCCCTCCCTCTTGCACACCCTCAATGTTATACATATACATGACACACCCACTACAGTACTGTTACCCAAAATCCTTTGCTTACTTTGCAAAGAGATGTTTTGAATACATTTTCTTTGAGCCCATAAAAGGAACAAAAACAGAGAAAGAGAACGTCAAAGTTACATAAGAAATCGCTCAAATATGTCTGTGTCTATTATGTGTGCCTGCGTGCATGCATTTGTGACTGTGTGTGTGTGTGGTCTGTTAGAGTTGATTTATAGATATATGGAGAGGCAGGGGTAGAGTGAGGGGATGGTTCCAGGACAGGTTGTAGAGAGGGCATCAGTACCTCTGCCACCCAGCCAGCCCCTTCAGCCAACAGACCAGACAGACACTACTCAGACTAGTTAATCATCCATCCAACTGGCAACATGATGTCAGGTACTGGTTGAGATTGATTTGACCTCGAATGAAGTCTTTTGAATGTCCTTGAGGTTAACATAATGCTCTATAGCTGTTGAGTTTTATCCCATCACTGTTGCCATCAACTCTCCCAGGTCACCATATTAAACTACCTCTGTGGAACTATTTCACTTTCATTTCATGATTTCCTGTGCTGCGTTACTGGGTTTCCGGTGTAGGCTGGAAACACGGTGTGGAAGTCACCCCTCTCCTGACCCCTCTGTGTGCCCAGCGTTAGGGTTAGGAAAGGGTCACACATTGTTCAGGAGGACGCAGAGCTGCAGACACAGTGGCTGATGGATGGCCGTTCAGACCTGTTCCCTGGTTCAGCTGCAGACGGGAAACAGTAATTCACACAGTGGAGGAACATGAACAAGGACCAGGCCCCTCTGATGCTCTGCACAAGTTTATTCCTGAATTCAGGAAGAGATGAAGAGGTTCTGGGAGAGGAGGGGAGGGAGGGAGGAGAGAGGGAGGGAGGAGAGGAGGAGGAGGAGGGAGGGAGGAGAGGAGGAGGGAGGAGGGGGAGGGAGGGAGGGAGGGAGGAGGAGGGAGGAGAGGAGGAGGAGAGGAGGAGGGAGGGAGGTGAGAGGAGGAGGGAGGGAGAGGGGGAGGGAGAGAGGGAGGGAGGGAGGGAGTAAGATAGGGCTGAGGGAGAGAGAGAGGGAGGGAGGGAGGTGAGAGGGAGGGAGGGATGGAGGGAGGGAGTTAAAGATAGGGCTGAGAGGCGAGAGAGGGATGGAGGGAGGGAGGGTTAAGATAGGGCTGAAGGCGAGAGAGAGGGATGGGAGGGAGGAGGTAGGTGAGAGGAGAGAGGGATGGAGGAGAGGGAGGAGAGGGAGGAGAGGGAGGGAGGGAGGGAGGTTAAAGATAGGGCTGAGAGAGCGAGAGAGGAGGGAGGGAGGGAGGGAGGGAAGATAGGGCTGAAGAGAGAGAGAGAGGAGGGAGGGAGGTTAAAGATAGGGCTGAAGAGCGAGAGAGAGAGAGGGATGGAGGGAGGGAGGTTAAAGATAGGGCTGAAGAGCGAGAGAGAGAGGGATGGAGGAGGAGGTTAAAGATAGGGCTGAAGAGCGAGAGAGAGAGAGAGAGAAAGAGGTTAAAGATGCGAGGGCAGAGAGAAAGAGGTGGAGAAGGAGGCGGGTGAGAGAGAAGAGAGAAGAGGATAAAGAAGGGAGGGGCGTAGGAGAGGAGGGGAGGGAGGAGGAGGAGGGAGGAGGAGGGGAGGAGGGGAGGGAGGAGGGGCTCAGTTGGCTAGGATAGAACGATGGGACAGAGAGTTAATCTTCACACACAGCTGTCCTCTATCTCCTGTAGTAGGATACCAGGACACTGCAGGTGATGCTATATACATACTATCTCACACTCATTACTGTCATGGAACACCTACACATGACTGATGTACTGTACAGTCAAGCCTCATTTACTGTACCTGTCCGCTTCCATCACAAACACACTATCACACACTTAGAATGGTCAGTAAACAAACATATTGGTGCACCACATGTGTGCACTCTCAATGACCCTAACACACATAGACACTGTACTGTTGTCTAACCCCATTCTGTACCAAAACCGCTGCATTCAAACGAGGCCGCAATGAAAACTAATGAGACCGTAGCGACTGTGTTGGCATCAAAATCTGGGGTGTGAACTACGTTTCTATTCAAGCATTGATTGACATGGTAATGGCCCAATAGTATTGGAGAAAAGTGGAAAAACGGACCCTCTGACGCTGTACGTTAAATTGTGAC
>NW_026999741.1:5000-9744 GCF_036934945.1 Oncorhynchus masou masou
CCACTTTCCATCAATTTGTATAGCAGACCCTCATGCTAAATTGAGTCGAAGGCTTTTTTTAAATCAACAAAGCATGAGAAGACTTTGCCTTTGTTTTGGTTTGTTTGGTTGTCAATTAGGGTGTGCAGGGTGAATACATGGTCTGTTGTACGGTAATTTGGTAAAAAGTCAATTTGACATTTGCTCAGTACATTGCTCAGTACATTGTTTTCATTGAGGAAATGTACGAGTCTGCTGTTAATGATAATGCAGAGGATTTTCCCAAGGTTACTGTTGACGCATATCCCACGGTAGTTATTGGGGTCAAATTTGTCTCCAATTTTGTGGATTTGGATGATCAGTCCTTGGTTCCAAATATTGGGGAAGATGCCAGAGCTAAGGATGATGTTAAAGAGTTTTAGTATAGCCAATTGTCACCATCAACACCACATGCCTTTTTGGGTTGGAGGGTTTTAATTTTGTCCTGTCGCTCATTCAAGGTAATTGGAGAATCCAGTGGGTTCTGGTAGTCTTTAAGAGTTGATTCTAAGATTTTTATTTGATCATGTATATGTTTTTGCTCTTTAAATTGGAGAAGTGGTTTACCCATACATCTCCATTTTGGATAGATAATTATTCGTGTTGTTGTTTGTTTAGTGTTTTCCAATTTTCCCAGAAGTGGTTAGAGTCTATGGATTCTTCAATTACATTGAGCTGATTTTGAATGTGCTGTTCCTTCTTTTTCTGTAGTGTATTTCTGAATTGTTTTAGTGATTCACCATAGTGAAGGCGTAGACTCAGGTTTTCCGGGTCTCTATGTTTTTGGTTGGACAGGTTTCTCAATTTCTTTCTTAGATTTTTGGTTTTTCTATTTGAGATTTTTAGATTTGATAGGGATGCTGAGAGGTCAAATATACGGATAAGATTTTCTACTGCCAATTTTACACCTTCACTATTACAGTGGAACATTTTACCCAGGAAATTGTCTTAAGGGGTTGAATTTGTTGTTGCCTAATTGTTTTTTGGTAGGTTTCCAAACTGCATTCCTTCCATCTATAGCATTTCGTAATGTTACTCAGTTCCTTTGGCTTTGATGCCTCATGATTGATTGTTGCTCTGTTCAAGTAGACTGTGATTTTGCTGTGGTCTGATAGGGGTGTCAGTGGGCTGACTGAATGCTCTGAGAGACTCTGGGTTGAGGTCAGTGATAAAGTAGTCTGCAGTACCACTGCCTAGAGATTAGCTATAGGTGTACCTACCATAGGAGTCCCTCAAAGCCTTCCATTGACTATGTACATACCCAGCGTGCGACAGAGCTGCAGGAGTTTTTGTTGGTTATGTTGTCATAGTTGTGCCTAGGGGGCATTTGGGGGAGGGAATGCTGACACCTGCAGGCAGGTGTTTGTCCCCCTGTGTGCTGAGGGTGTCAGATTCTTGTCTGGTTCTGGCATTTAGGTCGCCACAGACTAGTCCATGTCCCTGGGCCTGGAAATGATTGATTTCCCTCCAGGATGGAGAAGCTGTCTTCATTAAAGTATGGGGAGTCTAGTGGGGGATATAGGTAGCACACAGGAGGACATTTAAAATGTTCCTGTTTTGATTAATTTAATGGAGTGAGTAAGGTCTGCTCTATACCAAATTAGCATACCCCCAGAGTCCCTTCCCTGTTTCACACCTGGTAGTTTGGTGGATGGGACTACCAGCTCTCTGTAACCTAGAGGGCAACTAGTGGGTCCGCCTCCTCTATACAAGGTTTCTTGCAGGATGACAATGTCTGTATTAACGATTTCTTTGGTGAAGTCCAGGTTCCTGCTCTTTAGGCCAAAGGCAGATGACCTCAGGCCTTCAATATTCCAGGATAAAATAGTGAAGGCTTTGTGTTCCATAAAGTGTCCAATGTTGTTGGTCGTGGTTTGGCCTCAGGCCAGTAGGTGTGAGCAGAGCCTGCTGAGCATCTGGTACATGCCATTGGCTTGGGCTAGTGTAAGAGTGGGGGTTGGGCCTGTTTGCCCGCTCACTACCTGGGCGTATGTGTGACTTCCCTGTCGAGGCCCTCTTTGCGGTGGTGGGGTGGATGGGGTGGGCAGGAGGGGCGTAGGTCTGATCTGAGGGGGCCTAAATGGGGTGTGGGCATGGTTGATGTGGGGGTGTTGATTGGTTGGGGGTGCTGTGGTCTGGATGTAAGTCCTTTTGGGTGGGTCCTCTATGTGAAGGTCCAGGGGGGTCCCGCAGGTCTGGGAGAGTGTCTTGCTGGTCTGGGAGAGTGTCTTGCGGGTCTGGGAGAGTGTCTTGCTGGTCTGGGAGAGTGTCTTGCTGGTCTGGGAGAGTGTCTTGCTGGTCTGGGAGAGTGTCTTGCAGGTCTGGGAGAGTGTCTTGCTGGTCTGGGAGAGTGTCTTGCTGGTCTGGGAGAGTGTCTTGCAGGTCTGGGAGAGTGTCTTGCTGGTCTGGGAGAGTGCATTGCTGGTCTGGGAGAGTGCCTTGCTGGTCTGGGAGAGTGCCTTGCTGGTCTGGGAGAGTGTCTTGCTGGTCTGGGAGAGTGTCTTGCTGGTCTGGGAGAGTGTCTTGCTGGTCTGGGAGAGTGTCTTGCTGGTCTGGGAGAGTGTCTTGCTGGTCTGGGAGAGTGTCTTGCTGGTCTGGGAGAGTGTCTTGCTGGTCTGGGAGAGTGTCTTGCTGGTCTGGGAGAGTGTCTTGCTGGTCTGGGAGAGTGTCTGTGCTAGGTCTGGGAGAGTGTCTTGCTGGTCTAGGAGAGTGTCTTGCAGGTCTGGGAGAGTGTCTTGCTGGTCTGGGAGAGTGTCTTGCAGGTCTGGGAGAGTGTCTTGCTGGTCTGGGAGAGTGTCTTGCTGGCCTGGGAGAGTGCCTTGCTGGTCTGGGCGGGGTGTCTATTGATCTGTTCCTCCTGTGTGAAGTGTTGGGGCTGCGTTTGAGAGCGATGTCCTTTAGAATCGGGGCAAAGGTGGACACACACACACACCTACCCCTTTGATAATCTTGTTGGGTTTGACCAAAACCTTAAAATGCAAAAATCACACTCTCACAGCCCCAAAAGCTGAGGGAACTCTCACACTCAAATAAAACTGGAAAATAACTTTCACTATTTCACTCTATTTCACAAAAAGAGGAATAGGACTTATGACCACAAAGCACTAAACATTTGTTTTTCCTCAATGATATTATGATATTTCTAAGATTTATGTTCAGGATTCAACTTTCTGCCTTCTTCGCAAGCCATGTTGGCATATGGTCAATGTGTCCTGGTGTCAAGGTATGAGCATTCATCCCAGTGCCAACTAGCTCCCTCTCATGGCTGAGCGTCATACTACAGTTGAGATATTCAGTCAACAGGATTTTTTTATTTTCCAAACAATATTATCTCTGTGGGCACCAATGCCCATCTTTGACACAAAATGTAACATCAATACGTTTTTATTAGACTTGTATTGTGGATGTATATCATGGGAACCTGTTGTACCCCATTAGATCCAATTTGCCAGCAGCATACCACACTGCATCCCACTGCTGGCTTGCCTCTGAAGCTAAGCAGGGTTGGTCCTGGTCAGACCCTGGATGGGAAACCAGATGCTGCTGGAAGTGGTGTTGGAGGGCCAGTAGGAGGCACACTTTCCACTGGTCTAAAAAAAATTATCCCATTACCTCAGGGCAGTGATTAGGGACATTACCTTATGTAGGGTGCTGTCTTTCAGATGGGATGTTAAATGGCTGTCCTGGCTCTCTGTGGTCATTAAAGATCCCATGGCACTTATTGTAAGAGTAGGGGTGTTAACCCTGGTGTCCTGGCTAAATTCCCAATCTGGCCCTCATACTGTCATCTAATCATCCCCAGCTTACAATTGGCTCATTCATCCACACTCCTCTCCCCTGTAACTATTCCCCAGGTTGTTGCTGTAAATGAGAATGTGTTCTGAGTCAACTTACCTAGTAACATAAAGGTAAAAGACAATGACATCATAGGTCACTACAGTTGCCCAATGTGGCCTGAAGACCAAGACAGATGCTCTGGACCCAGGCATGCAATCCTCTCTCCCTCATACATGCACATTCTCTTACTTTACTTCCTCCTCCCTCAAGTCTGCCAAGTCTTCAATTTGGTGGCCCAGTGAGTAATTGTGTGTTGTTGATGAGTAAGTGAGAGTTGGTCATTAGGCTGGATGTGGAAAGTCTCTGTATGGGAAAGCCTTGTTGTGTTTCCCCTGTCGTGTCCAGGGTGACAGTCTGAGAGAGGGTTTCTAAACACATGCCGTTGTAAACACACTCTGAAGAGGCATGCAAAGCAGTCCACCTAGCCTGTACAGTATATGTCTCCCTGGGTTTCCATCCCCTCTGGTTGCATGGTGCTTTAATGGAACCAAAGATAATGGAAGATGCCAGAGAGCTGAGGGAGTCCTAGGTAGGGCCAAAGACACCTTAAGCCCTTAGAGACTAGGTGGGAAGAAATGTAAATTGAAGTAATTCAGATTTTAAAAAATCTGATTTTTATATTGTTGTCATCTGTGTTAGTGGTGGGGGAGTAGGGGACTGAGGGCACACAGTGTGTTGTGAAATCTGTGAATGTATTGTAATGTTTTTAAAATTGTACAAACTGCCTTAATTTTTGCTGGACCCCAGGAAGTGTAGCTGCTGCTTTGGCAGCAGCTAATGGGATCCATAATAAATACAAATACAAATGTAACTATGGTGTTACGAATCCCTTTGGCTCCGACAGTCTAGGGGGGATGGTAATGAGACCCGTAACATAACTCATGCAAAT
>NW_026999742.1:0-9744 GCF_036934945.1 Oncorhynchus masou masou
CGGGTCAGGTTGTGTTGTTTGAAGATAGATACCCTCCTGGGTCAGGTTGTGTTGTTTGAAGATAGATACCCCCTCCTGGGTCAGGTTTGTGTTGTTTGAAGATAGATACCCTCCTGGGTCAGGTTGTGTTGTTTGAAGATAGATACCCTCCTGGGTCAGGTTGTGTTGTTTGAAGATAGATACCCTCCTGGGTCAGGTTGTGTTGTTTGAAGATAGATACCCTCCGGGTCAGGTTGTGCTGTTTGAAGATAGATACCTCCTGGGCTGGTTGTGTTGTTTGAAGATAGATACCCTCCTGGGTCAGGTTGTGTTGTTTGAAGATAGATACCCTCCTGGGTCAGGTTGTGTTTGAAGATAGATGCCCTCCCGGGTCAGGTTGTGTTGTTTGAAGATAGATACCCTCCTGGGTCAGGTTGTGTTGTTTGAAGATAGATACCCTCCTGGGTCAGGTTGTGTTGTTTGAAGATAGATACCTCCGGGTCAGGTTGTGTTGTTTGAAGATAGATACCCTCCTGGGTCAGGTTGTGTTGTTTGTAGATGATACCCTCCTGGGTCAGGTTGTGTTGTCTGTAGATAGATACCCTCCTGGGTCAGGTTGTGTTGTTTGAAGATAGATACCCTCCTGGGTCAGGTTGTGTTTGAAGATAGATACCCTCCTGGGTCAGGTTGTGTTTGAAGATGATACCTCCTGGGTCAGGTTGTGTTGTTTGAAGATAGATACCCTCCTGGGTCAGGTTGTGTTGTTTGAAGATAGATACCCTCCTGGGTCAGGTTGTGTTGTCAGGCCCTCCTGGGTCAGGTTGTTTGTTTGAAGATAGATACCCTCCGGGTCAGGTTGTGTTGTTTGAAGATAGATACCCTCCTGGGTCAGGTTGTGTTGTTTGAAGATAGATACCCTCCTGGGTCAGGTTGTGTTGTTTGAAGATAGATACCCTCCGGGTCAGGTTGTGTTGTTTGAAGATAGATGCCCTCCTGGGTCAGGTGTGTTGTTTGAAGATAGATACCCTCCTGGGTCAGGTTGTGTTGTCTGTAGATAGATACCCTCCTGGGTCAGGTTGTGTTGTCTGTAGATGGGGGCCCTCCCGGGTCAGGTTGTGTTGTTTGAAGATAGATACCCTCCTGGGTCAGGTTGTGTTGTTTGAAGATAGATACCCTCCTGGGTCAGGTTGTGTTTGAAGATAGATACTCCCGGGTCTGCCACCCCTGGGTCAGGTTGTGTTGTTTGAAGATAGATACCCTCCTGGGTCAGGTTGTGTTGTTTGAAGATAGATACCCTCCGGGTCAGGTTGTGTTGTTTGAAGATAGATACCCTCCTGGGTCAGGTTGTGTTGTTTGAAGATAGATACCCTCCTGGGTCCAGGTTGTGTTGTCTGAAGATAGATACCCTCCGGGTCAGTTGTGTTGTCTGTAGATAGATACCCTCCCGGGTCAGGTTGTGTTGTCTTGTAGATAGAGACCCTCCTGGGTCAGGTTGTGTTGTTTGAACCCTCCTGGGTGATTCCGGGTCAGGTTGTGTTGTTTGAAGATAGATACCCTCCTGGGTCAGGTTGTGTTGTTTGAAGATAGACCCTCCTGGGTCAGGTTGTGTTGTTTGAAGTGTTCCGGGTCAGGTTGTGTTGTTTGAAGATAGATACCCTCCTGGGGTCAGGTTGTGTTTTGAAGATAGATACCCTCCTGGGTCAGGTTGTGTTGTCTGTAGATAGATACCTCCCGGGTCAGGTTGTGTTGTCTGTAGATAGAGACCCTCCCGGGTCAGGTTGTGTTGTCTGTAGATAGAGACCCTCCTGGGTCAGGTTGTGTTGTCTGTAGATAGAGACCCTGGGTCCTGGGTCAGGTTGTGTTGTCTGTAGATAGAGACCCTCCCGGGTCCGCCCTCCCGGGTCAGGTTGTGTTGTCTGTAGATAGAGACCCTCCCGGGTCAGGTTGTGTCTGTAGATAGAGACCCTCCTGGGTCAGGGTTGATAGATGATCCCTCCGGGTCAGGTTGTGTTGTCTGTAGATAGAGACCCTCCTGGGTCAGGTTGTGTTGTCTGTAGATAGAGACCCTCCCGGGTCAGGTTGTGTTGTCTGTAGATAGAGACCCTCCTGGGTCAGGTTGTGTTGTCTGTAGATAGAGACCCTCCTGGGTCAGGTTGTGTTGTCTGTAGATAGAGACCCTCCCGGGTCAGGTTGTGTAGATAGAGTCTGGGTAGACCCAGAGACCCTCGGGTCAGGTTGTGTTGTCTGTAGATAGAGACCCCGGGTCAGGTTGTGTTGTCTGTAGATAGAGATAGAGACCCTCCCGGGTCAGGTTGTGTTGTCTGTAGATAGAGACCCTCCTGGGTCAGGTTGTGTTGTCTGTAGATAGAGACCCTCCCGGGTCAGGTTGTGTTGTCTGTAGATAGAGACCCTCCTGGGTCAGGTTGTGTTGTCTGTACACAGAGACCCTCCCGGGTCAGGTTGTGTTGTCTGTAGATAGAGACCCTCCTGGGTCAGGTTGTGTTGTCTATATCAGTGCTTTTCAAAACTCTCGTCAGGACCCCAAGATGTTTCACAGTTTTGTTGTAGCTCTGAACTAGCTCACTAATTCCAGTGGGGGGTCTTAATTAAGTAAAAATACTTTAAAGTTGTCATTTTTGAGGTTTCTGTACTTACTATTTATATTTTTGACAACTTTTACATTTACTTACTACATTCATAAAGAAAATGATGTACCTCCATTTCCAGACACACAAAGGATTTAAATTTTAAATACTTATAAGGACAAAGGAAATTGTCCAATTGTTGTAATTTTTTATACTTTTAAGGATATTTTAGCAATTACATTTACTTTTGATATACTTAAGTATATTTATAACCAAATACTTTTACCAGGTGAGGTCAATTGTAGAGGCACATACTAGGAAAACTCTTAGTTACAATGTTTAAACATCAGGCACATACTAGGAAAACTCTTAGTTACAATGTTTAAACATCAGGCACATACTAGGAAAACTCTTAGTTACAATGTTTAAACATCACGCATACTAGGAAAACTCTTAGTTACAATGTTTAAACATCATGCACATACTAGGAAAACTCTTAGTTACAATGTTTAAACATCATGCACATACTAGAAAACTCTTAGTTACAATGTTTAAACATCACGCACATACTAGGAAAACTCTTAGTTACAATGTTTAAACATCAGGCACATACTAGGAAAACTCTTAGTTACAATGTTTAAACATTACCAGGAAAAACAGTTACAATGTTTAAACATCACGCACATACTAGGAAAACTCTTAGTTACAATGTTTAAACATCACGCACATACTAGAAAACTCTTAGTTACAATGTTTAAACATCACGCACATACTAGGAAAACTCTTAGTTACAATGTTTAAACATCACGCACATACTAGGAAAACTCTTAAGTTACAATAAACATCACGCACATACTAGGAAAAACTCTTAGTTACAATGTTTAAACATCACGCACATACTAGGAAAACTCTTAGTTACAATGTTTAAACATCACGCACATACTAGGAAAACTCTTAGTTACAATGTTTTAAACATCACGCATATCAGGAAAACTCTTACAGTTACAATGTTTAAAAACATACTAGGAAAACTCTTAGTTACAATGTTTAAACATCATGCACATACTAGGAAAACTCTTAGTTACAATGTTTAAACATCATGCACATACTAGGAAAACTCTTAGTTACAATGTTTAAACATCAGGCACATACTAGAAAACTCTTAGTTACAATGTTTAAACATCATGCACATACTAGGAAAACTCTTAGTTACAATGTTTAAACATCACGCACATACTAGGAAAACTCTTAGTTACAATGTTTTCGTTATAACCTCGTCCTTTAACTTTTAATAACATAACAAAAAATGACATTACATTTTCATATTCCATCTATCGTCATTTAAAACCGATCGTCCCAAAGTCCATTTATTGCATGTTAATGTTGTGAGGCCGATTCTCCACAGTGAGAGGACAAAGGAATTTTGTCTCCTGTCTTAGTTTTACAATGGGCGCGAGGTGTCATAAAATCACCCCATCTCCATACCTCTCCATCTCTTCACCTCTGCTGGGTGTGAAAGATGTCTCTGTAGCACTGAGGTCCCCGGTAACCTGACCCGAGCCGGTAACCCGGTAACCCGACCCGAGCCGGTAACCCGGTAACCCGACCCGAGCCGGTAACCCGGTAACCCGACCCGACCCGGTAACCCGGTAACCCGACCCGAGCCAGTCATGACAGGAGTGTAGAAACAGGTTATAAGTGACTGTTTGTTGAAATGGTTGATTGTGAGTTCCCATGTGTCGCCCGTCATTGGTGTCTTAACGGCAGCTTCCTAGATGGACGGGACGGGCAGACTCAACCTGCAGGAGTTCAGACATCTCTGGAACAAGATCAAGCAGTGGCAGGTGAGTTCTTCCTCGTAAGAAAGCTGGTTTTCCCTTATTTCCCCTTTTATTTAAACTCCCAACGGCAACGTAGACACATAGTCAGAGGTATAGATGTACAACTGCTCTGTTCCTTTAGGGAATTTTCCAACACTATAACTCGGACCAGGCTAGTAGCATCAACAGCTACGAAATGAGAAATGCTGTCAACGATGCAGGTAAGAGCATCTCAAAGTTTACCAGGTTTAAATTTAATAAAATCTTCAGGTAGATTGGATTTCTGTCTCAGCAACTGGTTAAATAAAGGTGCATTTTTTGTTGTTGTTTAAAACTACCAGGAGATGGAAAGACACGTTGTTTTGTTTTAAACGGTAACTGAACAGCCTAATGTGTCTCTCCAATATCTCCCATCTCTTGACGGTCTTGTGACTGTTCAGGCTTCCGTCTCAACAATCAGCTCTATGACATCATCACCATGCGCTACGCCAACGAGGGCATGAACATCGACTTTGACAGCTTCATCAGCTGTCTGGTTCGCCTCGAAGCCATGTTCAGTAAGTCACACACCTCACTCATCGCCGATTACACTGATCCCAGATCTGTTTGTCCACTCCTGGCCATGCAGGTCTGGTTACCGTACATGGTGATGTAAAAGGGCTTGATATTTGAGTTGGTTTGATTTATTTGACATTTAAAAACACAACTCATCCACACACGTGAATACAACCAGGCTGCGTCACATCTGGCCGGGAATGGGAGTCCAATTATCCCAGCTTTTCCAGGTTTGGCCGGGGTAGGACGTCATTATAAATAGGAATTTGTTCTTAATTGACTTGCCTAGTTAAATAAAGGTTTAAAAAATAAATTAAAAATACAAAAATACAAAAAATAAACACATTTAAAACACAACTCAACCACACATTTACACAACAAATTCAAAGTAAATGCGGATAACACAACCAAAGTTTAAAAAATATATATATTTAAATTTTGGTCTTCTTAATGATATAAATGGATGATTTATTGATTGATTCATGACATGGGGTTGGTTTGCAGGGGCGTTCCAGGCCTTCGACCAGGATGGAGACGGTACGATCAGACTCAGTGTCTTGGAGGTAAGGATATGCTGCTCATTCTATCATACATACTAACTGTGACTACCTGTCTATGTTACCATCCTAACTCGCACTATGTCTATGTGATCCGGGCGACATACCTGTTATGGTCCTAACTGACACTACCTGTCTATGTTGTGTTACCATCCTAACTGTCACTACCTGTCTATGTTACCATCCTAACTGACACTACCTGTCTATGTTACCATCCTAACTGTCACTACCTGTCTATGTTACCATCCTAACTGTCACTACCTGTCTATGTTACCATCCTAACTGACACTACCTGTCTATGTTACCATCCTAACTGACACTACCTGTCTATGTTGTGTTACCATCCTAACTGACACTACCTGTCTATGTTGTGTTACCATCCTAACTGACACTACCTGTCTATGTTACCATCCTAACTGACACTACCTGTCTATGTTACCATCCTAACTGACACTACCTGTCTATGTTGTGTTACCATCCTAACTGTCACTACCTGTCTATGTTACCATCCTAACTGATACTACCTGTCTATGTTACCATCCTAACTGATACTACCTGTCTATGTTACCATCCTAACTGTCACTACCTGTCTATGTTACCATCCTAACTGTCACTACCTGTCTATGTTACCATCCTAACTGACACTACCTGTCTATGTTGTGTTACCATCCTAACTGACACACTACCTGTCTATGTTGTGTTACCATCCTAACTGACACTACCTGTCTATGTTACCATCCTAACTGACACTACCTGTCTATGTTGTGTTACCATCCTAACTGTCACTACCTGTCTATGTTATCATCCTAACTGACACTACCTGTCTGTGTTACCATCCTAACTGACACTACCTGTCTATGTTGTGTTACCATCCTAACTGACACTAACTGTCTATGTTACCATCCTAACTGACACTACCTGTCTATGTTACCATCCTAACTGACACTACCTGTCTATGTTGTGTTACCATCCTAACTGACACTACCTGTCTATGTTACCATCCTAACTGACACTACCTGTCTATTTGGCCCGTTCATGTTGTGTTACCACACAACCTGTCTATGTTACCATCCTAACTGACACTACCTGTCTATGTTGTGTTACCATCCTAACTGACACTACCTGTCTATGTTGTGTTACCATCCTAACTGACACTACCTGTCTATGTTACCATCCTAACTGACACTACCTGTCTATGTTACCATCCTAACTGACACTACCTGTCTATGTTACCATCCTAACTGTCACTACCTGTTATGTTACCATCCTAACTGACACTACCTGTCTATGTTACCATCCTAACTGACACTACCTGTTACCATCCTAACTGTCACTACCTGTCTATGTTACCATCCTAACCTATGTTACCATCCTAACTGACACTACCTGTCTATGTTACCATCCTAACTGACACTACCTGTCTATGTTACCATCCTAACTGACACTACCTGTCTATGTTACCATCCTAACTGACACTACCTGTCTATGTTACCATCCTAACTGTTACCACTAACTGTCTACCTGTCTGTGTTACACATCTAACTGACACTACCTGTCTATGTTGTGTTACCATCCTAACTGACACTACCTGTCTATGTTACCATCCTAACTGTCTATGTTACCATCCCAACTGACACTACCTGTCTATGTTACCATCCTAACTGACACTACCTGTCTATGTTGTGTTACCATCCTAACTGTCACTACCTGTCTATGTTACCATCTAACTGATCACTACCTGTCTATGTTACCATCCTAACTGACACTACCTGTCTATGTTACCATCCTAACTGTCACACTACCTGTCTATGTTACCATCCTAACTGACACTACCTGTCTATGTTACCATCCTAACTGACACTACCTGTCTATGTTACCATCCTAACTGACACTACCTGTCTATGTTACCATCCTAACTGACACTACCTGTCTATGTTGTGTTACCATCCTAACTGACACTACCTGTCTATGTTACCATCCTAACTGACACTACCTGTCTATGTTACCATCCTAACTGACACTACCTGTCTATGTTACCATCCTAACTGACACTACCTGTCTATGTTACCATCCTAACTGACACTACCTGTCTATGTTACCATCCTAACTGACACTACCTGTCTATGTTACCATCTAACTGACACTACCTGTCTATGTTGTGTTACCATCCTAACTGTCACTACCTGTCTATGTTACCATCCTAACTGACACTACCTGTCTATGTTACCATCCTAACTGTCACTACCTGTCTATGTTGTTAACCATCCTAACATCAACTGATACTACCTGCCCATGTCACTACCTGTCTATGTTGTGTTACTGTCTATGTTACCATCCTAACTGACACTACCTGTCTATGTTGTGTTACCATCCTAACTGACACAACCTGTCTATGTTGTGTTATGTTGTGTTACCATCCTAACTGACACTACCTGTCTATGTTGTGTTACCATCCTAACTGACACTACCTGTCTATGTTACCATCCTAACTGACACTACCTGTCTAATGTTGTGTTACCATCCTAACTGACACTACCTGTCTATGTGACACTATGTCTGTGTTACCATCCTAACTGACACTACCTGTCTAACTGTCACTACCTGTCTATGTTACCATCCTAACTGACACTACCTGTCTATGTTACCATCCTAACTGACACTATGTTACCACCTGTCTATGTTACCATCCTAACTGACACTATGTTGTGTTACCACCTGTCTATGTTGTGTTACCATCCTAACTGACACTACCTGTCTATGTTGTGTTACCATCCTAACTGACACTACCTGTCTATGTTACCATCCTAACTGACACTACCTGTCTATGTTACCATCCTAACTGACACTACCTGTCTATGTTGTGTTACCATCCTAACTGACACTACCTGTCTATGTTACCATGTTGTTACCATCCTAACCATCCTATGTTGTGTTACCATCCTAACTGTCACTATGTTATCCTAACTGTCTATGTTACCATCCTAACTGACACTACCTGTCTATGTTGTGTTACCATCTAACTGACACTACCTGACTATGTTGTGTTACTAACTGACCTGTCTATGTTACCATCCTAACTGACACTACCTGTGACACTATGTCTATGTTACCATCCTAACTGACACTACCTGTCTATGTTACCATCCTAACTGACACTACCTGTCTATGACACTTGTCTATGTTACCATCCTAACTGTCACTACCTGTCTATGTTACCATCCTAACTGACACTACCTGTCTATGTTACCATCCTAACTGACACTACCTGTCTATGTTACCATCCTAACTGACACTACCTGTCTATGTTGTGTTACCATCCTAACTGTCACTACCTGTCTATGTTGTGTTACCATCCTAACTGTCACTACCTGTCTATGTTACCATCCTAACTGACACTACCTGTCTATGTTACCATCCTAACTGACACTACCTGTCTATGTTACCATCCTAACTGTCACTACCTGTCTATGTTACCATCCTAACTGACACTACCTGTCTATGTTACCATCCTAACTGACACTACCTGTCTGTGTTACCATCCTAACTGACACTACATGTTGTATTACCATCCTAACTGTCACTACCTGTCTATGTTACCATGACCTACCTGTCTATGTTACCATCCCAACTAACTGACACTACCTGTCTATGTTACCATCCTAACTGACACTACCTGTTACCATCCTAACTGACACTACCTGTCTATGTTACCATCCTAACTGACACTATCCTAACTGTCTATGTTGTGTTACCATCCTAACTGACTGACACTACCTGTCTATGTTACCATCCTAACTGACACTACCTGTCTATGTTGTGTTACCATCCTAACTGACACTACCTGTCTATGTTACCATCCTAACTGACACTACCTGTCTATGTTACGATCCTAACTGACACTACCTGTCTATGTTACCATCCTAACTGACACTACCTGTCTATGTTACCATCCTAACTGTCACTACCTGTCTATGTTACCATCCTAACTGTCACTACCTGTCTATGTCACTACCTGTCTATGTTACCATCCTAACTGTCACTACCTGTCTACTGACACTACCTGTCTATGTTACCATCCTAACTGACACTCACCCTGTTGTGTTACCATCCTAACTGACACTACCTGTTCATGTTGTGTTACCATCCTAACTGTCACTACCTGTCTATGTTACCATCCTAACTGACACTACTGTCTATGTTACCATCCTAACTGACACTATGTCTATGTTACCATCCTAACTGACACTA
>NW_026999743.1:0-9743 GCF_036934945.1 Oncorhynchus masou masou
ATTAGGTGTTAGTGGTATAACAGTAGGTAACAGAGGTTTTTATTGGTATAACAGTAGGTATTAGTGGTGTAACAGTAGGTATTAGTAATGTAACAGTGGGTATTAGTGGTGTAACAGTAGGTATTAGTGATGTAACAGTAGGTATGGTGGTATAATATATTAGTGATGTAACAGTAGTTATTAGTTGTGTAATATGTTAGTGGTGTAACAGTAGGTATTAGTGGTTTAATATATTAGTGGTGTAACAGTAGGTATTAGTGGTGTCACAATAGGTATTATTGGTGTAATAGTAGGTATTAGTGGTGTAATATATTAGTGATGTAACAGTAGATATTAGTGATGTAACAGTAGGTATTAGTGGTGTCACAATAGGTATTATTGGTGTAATAGTAGGTATTAGTGGTGTAATATATTAGTGATGTAACAGTAGGTATTAGTGATGTAACAGTAGGTGTTAGCGGTGTAATATATTAGTGATGTAACAGTAGGCATTATTGGTGTAATATTTTAGTGATGTAACAGTAGTTATTAGTGGTGTAACAGTTGGTATTAGTGATACAACAATAGGTATTAGTGGTGTAGCAGTAGGTATTAGTGGTGTAATATATTAGTGGTGTAACAGTAGGTGTTTAGTGGTGTAATATATTAACGATGTAACAGTAGGTGTTAGTGATGTAACAGTAGGTATTAGTGGTGTAACAGTTTGTATTAGTAATGTAACAGTAGGTATTAGTGGTGTAACAGTAGGTATTAGTAATTGAACAGTAGGTATTAGTGGTGTTATATATTAGTGGTGTAACAGTTGGTATTAGTGATACAACAATAGGTATTAGTGGTGTAATATATTGGTGATGTAACAGTAGGTATTAGTGGTACAACAGAAGGTATTAGTGATGTAACAGTAGGTATTAGTGGTGTTATATATTAGTAATGTAACAGTAGGTATTAGTGGTGTAACAGTAGGTATTAGTAATTGAACAGTAGGTATTAGTGGTGTTATATATTAGTGGTGTAACAGTGGGTATTCGTGGTGTAACAGTAGGTATTAGTGAGTGAACAGGGGGTATTAGTGGTGTAATATATTAGTGGTTTAATAGTCGGTATTAGTGGTACAACAGTCAGTATTAGTTGTGTAACAGTAGGTATTAGTGATGTAACAGTAGGTGTTAGTGATGTAATATATTAACGATGTAACAGTAGGTATTAGTGATGTAACAGTTGGTATTAGTGGTGTAACAGTAGGTATTAGTGGTGTAATATATTAGTGAAGTAACAGTAGGTATTAGTGCTGTAATATATTAGTGGTGTAACAGTCGGCATTAGTGGTGTCACAATAGGCATTATTGGTGTAATATATTTGTGGTATAACAGTAGGTATTAGTGGTGTAATATATTAGTGATGTAACATTAGGTATTAGTGGTGTAATAGTAGGTATTATTGGTGTAATAGTAGGTATTAGTGGTGTAATATATTAGTGTTGTAACAGTAGGTATTAGTGGTGTAATATATTAGTGATGTAACAGTAGGTATTAGTGATGTAACAGTAGGTATTAGTAGTGTAATCTATTAGTGATGTAACAGTAGGTATTAGTAGTGTAAACTATTAGTGATGTAACAGTAGGTATTAGTGATGTAACAGTAGGTATTAGTAGTGTAAACTATTAGTGATGTAGCAGTAGGTATTATTGGTGTAATATATTAGTGATGTAACATTAGGAATTAAGTGGTGTAATATATTAGTGGTGTAACAGTAGGTATTAGTTTTGTAATATATTAGTGATGTAACAATGGGTATTAGTGGTGTAACAGTGGGTATTAGTGGTGTAACAGTAGGTATTAGTGGTGTAATATATTAGTGATGCAACAGTAGGCATTATTGGTGTAATATTTTAGTGATGTAACAGTAGTTATTAGTGGTGTAACAGTTGGTATTAGTGATACAACAATAGGTATTAGTGGTGTAGCAGTAGGTATTAGTGGTGTAATATATTAGTGGTGTAACAGTAGGTGTTAGTGGTGTAATATATAACGATGTAACATTAGGTATTAGTGGAACAACAGTAGATATTAGTTGTGTCACAGTTTTTGTATTAGTGATGTAACAGTAGGTATTAGTGGTGTAATATATTAGTGGTGTAAATGTAGGTATTAGTGTTTTAATATATTAGTGATGTAACATTAGGTAATAGTGGTTTAATATATTAGTGAAGTAACAGTAGGTATTAGTGTCAGAAGACATTAGTGGTGTAACAGTCGGCATTAGTGGTGTCACAATAGGTAGCTATTGGTGTAATATATTAGTGGTGTAACAGTAGGTATTAATGGTTTAATATAATAGTTATGTAACATTAGGTATTAGTGGTGTAATAGTAGGTATTAGTGGTGTAACAGTAGGTATTAGTGGTGTAATATATTAGTGTTGTAACAGTAGGTATTAATGGTGTAATATATTAGTGATGTAACAGTCGGCATTAGTGATGTAACAGTAGGTATTAGTAGTGTAAACTATTAGTGATGTAACAGTAGGTATTAGTAGTGTAAACTATTAGTGATGTAACAGTAGATATTATTGGTGTAATATATTAGTGATGTAACATTAGGTATTAGTGGTGTAATATATTAGTGGTGTAACAGTAGGTATTAGTTTTGTAAAATATTAGTTGTGTAACTATAGGTATTAGTGGGGTTGTGTTTTTAGATTTTGATGCTTCATGGTTGGATGGCATCGTCATTAATTTTCGAACAGATACAGTACTGAAGCTTTACTGGGCTGTATTGTGGCTCTTGTTACTAATTCACCTTCCATCCATGTATGTGTCGAACTGCTTTGCTTTATCTTGGCCAGGTCGCAATTGTAACCGAGATCTTGTTCTCAACTTGCCTACTTGGTTAAATAAAGGTGAAAAAATAAATAAACTACAGCTGTGGGGAACACAGTCTTCAATCCCCTCATGTAGGCTACAGCTGTGGGGAACACAGTCTTCCTTCCTGATATAGGTTACAGCTGTGGGGAACACAGTCTTCCTTCCCTGATATAGGTTACAGCTGTGGGAACACAGTCTTCCTTCCCTGATATAGATTACAGCTGTGGGGTACACAGTCTTCCTTCCTGATATAGGTTACAGCTCGCAAGTGGAACACAGTCTTCCTTCCCTGATATAGGTTGCAGCTGCGGGAACACAGTCTTCCTTCCCTGATATAGGTTACAGCTGCGGGAACACAGTCTTCCTTCCCTGATATAGGTTACAGCTGCGGGAACACAGTCTTCCTTCCCTGATATAGGTTACAGTCATGGAACACAGTCTTCCCTGATATAGGTTACAGCTGCGGAACACAGTCTTCCTTCCTGATATAGGTTACAGCTGTGGGAAACACAGTCTTCCTTCCCTGATATATGTTTCAGCTGTGGGGAACACAGTCTTCCTTCCCTGATATAGGTTACAGCTGTGGGAAACACAGTCTTCCTTCCCTGATATAGGTTACAGCTGCGGGGAACACAGTCTTCCTTCCCTGATATAGGTTACAGCTGTGGAAACACAGTCTTCCTTCCTGATATAGGTTACAGCTGTGGGGAACACAGTCTTCCTTCTCTGACATAGGTTACGGTTGTGGGAAACACAGTCTTCCTTCCTGATATAGGTTACAGCTGTGGAAACACAGTCTTCCTTCCCTGATATAGGTTACAGCTGCGGGAACACAGTCTTCCTTCCCTGATATAGGTTACAGCTGCGGGAAACACAGTCTTCCTTCCCTGATATAGGTTACAGCTGTGGGGAACACAGTCTTCCTTCTCTGACATAGGTTACAGTTGTGGGAAACACAGTCTTCCTTCCCTGATATAGGTTACAGCTGTGGGAAACACAGTCTTCCTTCCCTGATATAGGTTACAGCTGCGGGGAACACAGTCTTCCTTCCCTGATATAGGTTACAGTTGTGGGAAACACAGTCTTCTCCTTCCCTGATATAGGTTACAGCTGTGGGAAACACAGTCTTCCTTCCCTGATATAGGTTACAGCTGTGGGAACACAGTCTTCCTTCCCTGATATAGGTTACAGCGGTGAATACAGTCTTCCTTCCTGATATAGGTTACAGCTGGGAACACGTCTTCCTTCCCTGATATAGGTTACAGCTGTGGGAAACACAGTCTTCCTTCCCTGATATAGGTTACAGCTGTGGGAAACACAGTCTTCCTTCCCTGATATAGGTTACAGCTGTGGGAAACACAGTCTTCCTTCCCTGATATAGGTTACAGCTGCGGGGAACACAGTCTTCCTTCCCTGATATAGGTTACAGCTGCGGGAACACAGTCTTCCTTCCCTGATAGGTTACAGCTGTGGGAAACACAGTCTTCCTTCCCTGATATAGGTTACAGCTGTGGGAACACAGTCTTCCTTCCCTGATATAGGTTACAGCTGCGGGGAACACAGTCTTCCCTTCCCTGATATAGGTTACAGCTGTGGGAAACACAGTCTTCCTTCCCTGATATAGGTTACAGCTGAGAACAGCATGCCATTCATTTGGGGTGAAGATCAAAGAAAATAAGGTGTCTGATGATACACCGTATTCTGACCTTGACTTAATTCCTTCATTATTCCACAACCTTTACGCTTGATGAAATTATCAATAAGGTGGAGCAACCTGTCGTTTCCAAGTGGAGCAACAACTACTTTATCTTTCCTGACCATTCTCCATACACTGTAATTTACAACTTGATAAGAGCTATTGATTAGAGCTGGGTAAATTAGTGAGCCGCTTGGATCAGGGAATTGTAAATATAAATTACAATTGTTTTAGATCTATTTGACCTTATAATCGCTGGAGACAAATGTGAAACCAGTCACATGGCAGCAAACTGAAGCATATCAACATATCACCTTTCCCACAGTAAAGTTTAGGAAATGCTGCCCTTACAACTTTCAAGGATGACATTTGGAGATCCAAGCTATAGGCTTCTGTAGCCATGCACAAATGACAGTATAGTGCCAAACCCACGGAGTTGACTTGATTTCTAGAATGGAGGGTTTTCAGTGAAGCGCAAGGGAATCACACCTGTAAAGCCCATTACGCACCTGCAGAAGGTAAATCTGAATACCAACCACTGAGAAGTGCGTACATTTCCTAAGGCTGAATCGTGCCATTACTGCACATCATCATCCAATGCAAATTGTCACATTCTCAAGAAACTACAACATTTGTAATTGATTTGTCCTGCTGCTCATCTCAAATAACACAAAGCTTATTGATCACGCAGTCCAATACATGTGATACGGTTTTGATATTTCTCTAGAGATTGTTACCAATGTGAGGGGTGTCAACCACAGTGAGATTCGGTGAAACACGTTGATAGCCTTTTCAATCACACCTCTGATCTATTGATGTGTGCTAGCAACGTATATATGCCAGGTATTCATAGGTGCTATGTGCTAGCTGTGTGCTAGCTGTGTGTTAGCAGGGTACTAGCGGTGTGCTAGTTGTGTGCTATCTGTGTGTTAGCAGGGTACGAGTGATGTGCTAGCTGTGTGTTAGCAGGGTACTAGTGGTGTGCTAGCTGTGTGTTCGCAGGGTATTTGAGGGGTGTGTGCTAGTGTAACAGTACTCTGCTTGCGTTGTGTACAATCAGTCATCGACCCGGAACTCCAACGTGTAGCACCAGTCATGGAGATTTATTCATCCAACTCTGCACTCACGCATGCTGGTTTGGTGCTTGTTCACTGGGACTAGTTACCAAAATTATACAATTACAATATACAATATAATATCTTTAAGAATGTACCTGATAGGAACAGCACAAAATGGCACGTCATGCAATGCACGTCTCACCATCCAACTCTGCACTCACGCACTGTACAAAATATATGAACCCCCCCACCAGACACAGTAAGTTGCTAGCTCGTACTGGCGGGAATTCTTTACAACAAAATGCACAACAAATATTCTCCAAAAACGCTGTATCTCATGTGTGATGTTCGAATAACATTTACAAACAAATTGATATAAATTGTACATTTACATCATCACTTGGGAGTATAAAAATCACTTTTGACGTACAGTGCTTTGCAACCAACAACTTACCGCTGGTTTGGTGCTTGTTCACTGGGACGATTCTAACTGGAACATCCCCCCTCGTAAGCAAGCGACGCAAACCAGCCAATAAGATGCCATGTTGAGTAGGTGAAGGCAAGACAAAACTCAAACCAAAAACCCATTGGGATAACAATAAAGTGGCAAGGGGAATCACCAATATAAATAACCCTGTTACACTCCCCCCTACTGAATTCCACTTGCCAAGAAAAATAAGAAAAATACAAAACGGCACTGTGCAAACATACCAGATACAGAGACACTCAACATATGTACAGAATAATTCAGAGAAAAAATATATATTTTTATACTACCTAATAGAGAAAACTAAAAGGTAAAGCTGTGTATATCAAGGATGCAGACCCTGCTTTAAATCAGTCACTAAATATTCCAGTCATTAGACTATTCTCCTTGAGAATTAGAGTGAAAAGCGGTTGATCAATCCCCTTAGCCCTCATACATAAACATGCCTGTTACATGTTAAAACCTCTTAATTTTCGCAGTTTTTTGTTAAAAATCGCGCAACATTTCAACGCCCTGCTAGTCAGGCCAGGAATATAGTATATGCATATGATTAGTATGTGTGCATAGAAAACACTCTGAAGTTTCTAGAACTGGTTCAATGGTGTCTATGACTATAACAGAACGAGTTCCGTGGTCAAAATCGCAAGGAAACCTGATCACAAAATCGACTAAGAAAAATCCATCCACCAGTCTCTGTATTGTCTATTGCACGCTTTATTAGATGGGACTGGGCTTGCAGTTCCTACAGCTTCCACACGATGTCGCCAGTGTTGTGAATACAATGCAGCTAAATCCTTGGTCATCTGAGTAATAGGCACATCCTGTCATGAAGCCTCCCAGAGGAAGTAATGAAAGTTGCAAACGTCGACCACGATTTCCAAACTTGTAGCTGTTGAATACAGATCTCTCCGCGATCAATTTGATCGTTTATTAACGTTTACTAATACCTAAAGTTGGATTACAAAAGTAGTTTGAAGTGTTTTGTCAAAGTTTATAGGCAACTTTTTTAATTTTAAAAAATGACGTTGCGTTGGGAAACGTGACTTTTTTCCTGGATTTCACGGTGTTCATAAATGGACATTTTGGGTATATGTGGACAAATTTAATCAAAAAAAGGACCCAATTGTGATGTTTATGGGACATATAGGAGTGCCAACAAAGAAGCTCGTCAAAGGTAATGAATGTTTTATATTTTATTTCTGCGTTTTGTGTTGCGCCGGCTACGCTAATTTCTTTGTTTACGTCCCCTTTGTGTGTTTCTGGGGGCTGCATGCTATCAGATAATAGCTTCTCATGCTTTCGCCGAAAAGCAGTTTCCTAATCTGACATGTTGGCTAGATTCACAACGAGTGTGGCTTTAATTGAGTACCTTGTATGTGTGTTTTAATGAAAGTTTGAGTTGTATCGAGTACTATTAGTTGGCGCTCTGGAATTTTGCTGATTTTGATGCCTGTACAGGCATCGCAGCCACAGTTAAGTACACTCAGTGGCTTTAAAACGTCCAAGTAATAAAATAAACTACCTTAAGAGAGTTGATCATATCTGTCACATTACCATCCTGCAACCTCTAATCATGGTCACAATGATGTAAAATCAAAACAAATAAAATATGTCAATACCATTGACCCTCTATTCACATATTTAACATTCAAGAGCTAACTTTCTGCTGATTCATAATCTCAATCAGTCTTAACACTGGTTTAAATAGCCTTCCTGCCCTTGACCTAGTACGACCCCGACTACCTTCAACTGCATAAGGGGTAACAGTGTTGTGTTCTGTTGCAATAGTGTGTCCGTCAACACAGTCAGTACGTAACTGATCAGGTAAGGAATGGTCCGTGTTTGGTAGGTCAGTACGGATATTGTAAGCAGACTGGTCAATTTGCTCACTCACTACATTGTTACAGTCTTGGTCAGATTCTTGAAGTCTCTCTGATCGAGGCAGACCTTCCAGCTGCAGTATATCATCCACGGAATCCAAAGGTGGAATATCCTGAGCATCCAAGGATCACACATCACCCTCCAGGCGTGTGTCACCTGTTCCTTCAGAAGACAACTCTGACACCCACACTCTGGTTCTGTACTCAGCACCATCATCCACTGCAGTGTCCATGGCAGCTGAGACCACAAGGCTGTCATTCATGTCCTCAGACTCTGTTAATCCAGACATGTCTGTTCCCTCATCAATGGCAGCATGGGGAAGAGGAAGAAAGTTGACTGGCATTATCAGGTTGCGATGTACCGTCTCCTCCCGTCCAATGGAGCTGTTCTGAATCTTAAAAGTGTGACTGTCAGCATTCAGTCCATTGACAAGGTAGACGGTATCCTCCCAACAGTCAGCGAGCTTCCGCTTTCCCCGCTCCCCCTTGTTAGCCAGCAATACTCGATCCCCAATCTCCACTGGTGCTCCTCTGACTCTTCTGTCATAAAGGTCAGCATGCCTCTTCAACTGCTTCGCTGCAGATGCCTGTGCTGCATTCATGGCTTCTTTCAGATCTCTCCTCAAAGACTGAACAAACTGGTCATAGTCGACAACTTCTGGGTTCTCTATGACAGAGCCAAAGACTATGTCAACAGGTATTCTTGGCGTCCTCCCAAACATTAGCAGGAAAAGGGCAAAGCCTGTGGTCCTGTGGATTGTACAATTGTACGCAAACGTGAGGGACTTCAGCGCCTGAGGCCATCTGTGCTTTGATCTCGTTGTCAGGGCCCGGATCATGTTTCCCAAAGTCCTATTCATCCTTTAGCAGGACCCGTTCCCCATCGGATGGTACGGTGTGGTGTGAGACTTCTGAACGCCTGCAACACTCAACAGTTCGGCTATTAAAGCGCTCTCAAAGTTTGCTCCCTGGTCTGAGTGAATACGGCGAGGCATCCCGTAGACACAGAAATAGTTGTTCCACAACTGATGAGCTACTGACTTAGCAGACTGGTTCGGACACAAGAAGGCATGAGCCAATTTGGTAAAGTGGTCAGTAACAACGAGCACATCCAAGGACTTGTTTGAAGAATCTTCTGCAGACCAGAAGTCTATGCACACTAGTTCAAGAGGCTCAGTTGTTATTATGCTCTCAAGAGGAGCTCTTGCTTCCAGATCAGGAGTCTTGCTCACTACACATCTCCTGCAGCACTTCACATAAGCTTTTACCTCCCTCTCCAGGCCATGCCAGAAGAACCTCTGTCTTGTCAGGTAGACTGTTCTCTGTTGGCCCTGGTGGCCAGCTTCATCATGGACACCCTTCAACACCACTGCTTTCATGGAGGCTGGAACCACAACCACAGATACGTTTTCTTCTTTGTAACCCCATTCTTCGAAACACAATACAGTTCCCCCATCTTCATGGTCAACTTGTCCCAACTTCTGAGAAGACACAAAACCTCAACACTCTCATGGGCACGCTCTCTCCGGGATGGTCTTCTGCCCTCTCCACAAAGAAGATGACTCTGCTGATCACGTTTTCATCACGCTGCTTACTCATCAGTAGGTCGTGTGGCAGAACATCGACATCGGTCTGCTCTGATGGCATAACAGCCTGTGGTAGCTGTGGCAACAGCAGTGCATGTGAGCCCACTTCATCCCCCAGCACCTGTGTGAATGAAGAACAGCTGCAACTTCATGTCTTGATAAAGCACCAGA
>NW_026999744.1:0-5000 GCF_036934945.1 Oncorhynchus masou masou
CCAGACCCTGTAACTCCCATTACCCTCCAGACCCTGTAACTCCCCAGGCCCCACCCCTCCAGACCCTGTAACTCCCATTACCCCCCAGACCATGTAACTCCCATTACCCTCCAGACCCTGTAACTCCCATTACCCTCCAGACCCTGTAACTCCCCATTACCCACTCCAGACCCTGTAAGCTCCCCGTACCCTCCGGACCCTGTAACTCCCGTTACCCTCCAGACCCTGTAACTCCGACTACCCTCCAGACCACTCCAGACCCTGTAACTCCCATTACCCTCCAGACCCTGTAACTCCCATTACCCTCCAGACCCTCCAGACCCTGTAACTCCCATTACCCTCCAGACCCTGTAACTCTCTGCTCACCTACAGGCCCTGTAACTCCAGTACCCTCCAGGCCTATGCTCCCATTACCCTCCAGACCCTGTAACTCCCATTACCCTCCAGACCCTGTAACTCCCATTACCCTCCAGACCCTGTAACTCCCATTACCACTCCAGGACCCTGTAACTCCCATTACCCTCCAGACCCTGCTAACTCCATTGCCCACTCCAGACCCTGTAACTCCTTACCCTCCAGACCCTGTAACTCCCATTACCCTCCAGACCCTGTAACTCCCATTACCACTCCAGACCCTCCAGACCCTGTAACTCCCATTACCCTCCAGACCCTCCAGACCCTGTAACTCCCATTACCCTCCAGACCCTGTAACTACCATTACCCTCCAGACCCTGTAACTCCCATTACCCTCCAGACCCTGTAACTCCCATTACCCTCCAGACCCTGTAACTCCCATTACCCTCAGACCCTGTAACTCCCATTACCCATCCAGACCTGTAACTCCCATTACCCTCCAGACCCTGTAACTCCCATTACCCTCCAGACCCTCCAGACCCTGTAAACCACATTACCCTCCAAACCCTGTAACTCCCATTACCCTCCAGACCCTGTAACTCCCATTGCCACTCAAACCCTGTAACTCCCATTACCCTCCAGTGACCCTGTAACTCCCATTACCACTCCAGACCCTGTAACTCCCATTACCACTCCAGACCCTGTAACTCCCATTACCCTCCAGACCCTGTAACTACCCATTACCACTCCAGACCCTGTAACTCCCATTACCCTCCAGACCCTGTAACTCCCATTACCCTCCAGACCCTGTAACTCCCATTACCCTCCAGACCCTGTAACTCCCATTACCCTCCAGACCCTGTAACTCCCATTACCCTCCAGACCCTGTAACTCCCATTACCCTCCAGACCCTGTAACTCCCATTACCCTCCAGACCCTGTAACTCCCATTACCCTCCAGACCATGTAACTCCCATTACCCTCCAGACCCTGTAACTCCCATTACCCTCCAGACCCTGTAACTACCATTACCCTCCAGACCATGTAACTCCCATTACCCTCCAGACCCTGTAACTCCCATTACCCTCCAGACCCTGTAACTCCCATTACCCTCAGACCCTGTAACTACCATTACCCTCCAGACCCTGTAACTCCCATTACCCTCCAGACCCTGTAACTCCCATTACCCTCCAGACCCTGTAACTCCCATTACCCTCCAGACCCTGTAACTCCCATTACCCTCCAGACCCTGTAACTCCCATTACCCTCCAGACCCTGTAACTCCCATTACCCTCCAGACCATGTAACTCCCATTACCCTCCAGACCCTGTAACTCCCATTACCACTCCAGACCCTGTAACTCCCATTACCCTCCAGACCCTGTAACTCCCATTACCCTCCAGACCCTGTAACTCCCATTACCCTCCAGACCCTGTAACTCCCATTACCCTCCAGACCCTGTAACTCCCATTACCCTCCAGACCCTGTAACTCCCATTACCCTCCAGACCCTGTAACTCCCATTACCCTCCAGACCCTGTAACTCCCATTACCCTCCAGACCCTGTAACTCCCATTACCCTCCAGACCCTGTAACTCCCATTACCCTCCAGACCCTGTAACTCCCATTACCCTCCAGACCCTGTAACTACCATTACCCTCCAGACCCTGTAACTCCCATTACCCTCCAGACCCTGTAACTCCCATTACCCTCCAGACCCTGTAACTCCCATTACCCTCCAGACCCTGTAACTCCCATTACCCTCCAGACCCTGTAACTCCCATTACCCTCCAGACCCTGTAACTCCCATTACCCTCCAGACCCTGTAACTCCCATTACCCTCCAGACCCTGTAACTCCCATTACCCTCCAGACCATGTAACTCCCATTACCCTCCAGACCCTGTAACTCCCATTACCCTCCAGACCCTGTAACTCCCATTACCCTCCAGACCATGTAACTCCCATTACCCTCCAGACCCTGTAACTCCCATTACCCTCCAGACCCTGTAACTCCCATTACCCTCCAGACCCTGTAACTCCCATTACCCTCCAGACCCTGTAACTCCCATTACCCTCCAGACCCTGTAACTCCCATTACCCTCCAGACCCTGCAACTCCCATTACCCTCCAGACCCTGTAACTCCCATTACCCTCCAGACCCTGTAACTCCCATTACCCTCCAGAC
Organism: Oncorhynchus masou masou; assembly: GCF_036934945.1. Lineage (NCBI taxonomy): Eukaryota > Metazoa > Chordata > Actinopteri > Salmoniformes > Salmonidae > Oncorhynchus > Oncorhynchus masou. Next base: position 2,539 of record NW_026999744.1, read on the forward strand.
CCTGTAACTCCCATTACCCTCCAGACCCTGTAACTCCCATTACCCTCCAGACCCTCCAGACCCTGTAACTCCCATTACCCTCCAGACCCTGTAACTCCCATTACCCTCCAGACCCTCCAGACCCTGTAACTCCCATTACCCTCCAGACCCTGTAACTCTCTATACCCTCCAGACCCTGTAACTCCCATTACCACTCCAGGCCCTGTAACTCTCATTACCCTCCAGACCCTGTAACTCCCATTACCCTCCAGACCCTGTAACTCCCATTACCCTCCAGACCCTGTAACTCCCATTACCCTCCAGACCCTGTAACTCCCATTACCCTCCAGACCCTGTAACTCCCATTACCCTCCAGACCCTGTAACTCCCATTACCCTCCAGACCCTGTAACTCCCATTACCCTCCAGACCCTCCAGACCCTGTAACTCCCATTACCCTCCAGACCCTGTAACTCCCATTACCCTCCAGACCCTGTAACTCCCATTACCCTCCAGACCCTGTAACTCCCATTACCCTCCAGACCCTGTAACTCCCATTACCCTCCAGACCCTGTAACTCCCATTACCACTTCAGACCCTGTAACTCCCATTGCTCAGACCCTCCAGACCCTGTAACTCCACATTACCCTCCAGACCCTGTAACTCCATTACCCTCCAGACCCTGTAACTCCCATTACCCTCCAGACCCTGTAACTACCATTACCACTCCAGACCCTGTAACTCCCATTACCCTCAGACCCTGTAACTCCCATTACCCTCCAGACCCTGTAACTCCCATTACCCTCCAGACCTATGACACCATTACCCTCCAGACCCTGTAACTCCCATTACCCTCCAGACCCTGTAACTCCCATTACCCTCCAGACCCTGTAACTCCCATTACCCTCCAGACCCTGTAACTCCCATTACCCTCCAGACCATGTAACTCCCATTACCCTCCAGACCCTGTAACTCCCATTACCCTCCAGACCCTGTAACTACCATTACCCTCCAGACCATGTAACTCCCATTACCCCCAGACCTGTAACTCCCATTACCCTCCAGACCCCTGTAACTCCCATTACCCTCCAGACCCTGTAACTACCATTACCCTCCAGACCATGTAACTCCCATTACCCTCCAGACCCTGTAACTACCATTACCCTCCAGACCCTGTAACTCCCATTACCCTCCAGAACCTGTAACTCCCATTACCCTCCAGACCCTGTAACTCCCATTACCCTCCAGACCCTGTAACTCCCATTACCCTCCAGACCCTGTAACTCCCATTACCCTCCAGACCCTGTAACTCCCATTACCCTCCAGACCCTGTAACTCCCATTACCCTCCAGACCCTGTAACTCCCATTACCCTCCAGACCCTGTAACTCCCATTACCCTCCAGACCCTGTAACTCCCATTACCCTCCAGACCCTGTAACTCCCATTACCCTCCAGACCCTGTAACTCCCATTACCCTCCAGACCCTGTAACTCCCATTACCCTCCAGACCCTGTAACTCCCATTACCCTCAGACCCTGTAACTCCCATTACCCTCCAGACCCTGTAACTCCCATTACCCTCCAGACCCTGTAACTCCCATTACCCTCCAGACCCTGTAACTCCCATTACCCTCCAGACCCTGTAACTACCATTACCCTCCAGACCCTGTAACTCCCATTACCCTCCAGACCCTGTAACTACCCATTACCCTCCAGACCCTGTAACTCCCATTACCCTCCAGACCCTGTAACTCCCATTACCCTCCAGACCCTGTAACTCCCATTACCCTCCAGACCCTGTAACTCCCATTACCCTCCAGACCCTGTAACTCCCATTACCCTCCAGACCATGTAACTCCCATTACCCTCCAGACCCTGTAACTCCCATTACCCTCCAGACCCTGTAACTCCCATTACCCTCCAGACCCTGTAACTCCCATTACCCTCCAGACCCTGTAACTCCCATTACCCTCCAGACCCTGTAACTCCCATTACCCTCCAGACCCTGTAACTCCCATTACCCTCCAGACCCTGTAACTCCCATTACCCTACAGACCCTGTAACTCCCATTACCCTCCAGACCCTGTAACTCCCATTACACTCCAGACCCTCCAGACCCTGTAACTCCCATTACCCTCCAGACCCTGTAACTCCCATTACCCTCCAGACCCTCCAGACCCTGTAACTCCCATTACCCTCCAGACCCTGTAACTCTCTATACCCTACAGACCCTGTAACTCCCATTACCCTCCAGGCCCTGTAACTCTCATTACCCTCCAGACCCTGTAACTCCCATTACCCTCCAAACCCTGTAACTCCCATTACCCTCCAGACCCTGTAACTCCCATTACCCTCCAGACCCTGTAACTCCCATTACCCTCCAGACCCTGTAACTCCCATTACCCTCCAGACCCTGTAACTCCCATTACCCTCCAGACCCTGTAACTCCCATTACCCTCCAGACCCTGTAACTCCCATTACCCT
>NW_026999745.1:0-9741 GCF_036934945.1 Oncorhynchus masou masou
GAATAGTGTCTCCCTGACCCCTCCTGTCTCAGTCTGCAGTATTTATGCTGCAGTAGTTTACGCTGTCGGGGGCTCGGGTCAGTCTGTTATATCCGGAGTACTTCTCCTGTCCTCTGACGGTGTCACTGTGTGGTTGAAGTACGCTCTCTCTAATTCTCTCTTTCTCTCGTTCTTTCTCTCTCTCAGATGACCTGAGCCCTAGAACCATGCCTCAGGACTACCTGACATGATGACTCCTTGCTGTCCCCAGTCCACCTGACCGTGCTGCTGCTCCAGTTTCCAACTGTTCTCCCTGTGATTATTATTATTTGACCATGCTGGTCATTTATGGAACATTTGAACATTTTGGCCTGTTCTGTTATAATCTCCCTCGCTGCACAGCCGAGAAGAGGACTGGCCACACCCACATAGCCTAGGTTTCCTCTCTAGGTTTCTTCCTAAGTTTGGCCTTTCTGAGGGAGTTTTCCCTAAGCCGCCGACCTTCCCACCTACACCTGCATTGCTTGCTGTTTGGGGTTTTAGGCTGGGTTTCTGTACAGCACTTTGAGATATCAGCTGATGTACGAAGGGCTATATAAATACATTTGATTTGATTTGTACAGGATGACAGCCTGTTTGGTTTTGTGGTGACAACACATGATGGGGTCCCGCTGGGCCTGATCCCAAGCACATCACTCTCCCAATCACTCTCCCCATCAGACTTCTTGTATAGTGCCTTCTTATATAGTGCACTACTTTGAACCAGAGTCCTATGGGTCTAGACTCTAGTCCTATGGGTCTAGACACTAGTCCTATGGGTCTAGACTCTATTCCTATGGGTCTAGACTCTTACTACAGATATTCCCAAAGGAGGGTATCAACCCCTCAGTGTAAACCCACATTACAATCCACACCATATACCCACCTTACACCCACGTTATTATCTCAAACCCTCTGTTTCTATTGACAGGACCTGTGGTTTGTGATGGACTACTACACCAACCCATCTGCCAGTCCCACACCTCATTAAAGACAGTCGAATAGACATTTTCATGCCAGACCAGTAGCCTTGAGTGGTATCCTGATGGGCAGCAGGCTCAACGTATTTTTAATAGAGCTAAGTATCCTCCTCCTCTTCCTCCATCTGCCTGATGTGGGGTGTGACTGATGTCTACCATTACACCTCCTCACAGTCAGGAGTTAATGGTGTGTCACCACCAGGGGCCTAGTAGTGTTCTGTGGCTTCACTGGCCTGGCGCTAATCTCACACAGTTAAATGTGCACAAAGGCCTCCCATTGAGACTTTGATGGTCCTTATATATACCCCCACCACACCTCCCTCCCCATTCCCTCTTTCGACAAACAAGAACCGCACAACTACGTCGTCAAGACAACATAGTGTATTATGGTTTGAAAGGGGGTGAGGAGGCTGATTGCAAATGGCAGTGAGAGATTTATCAAAACATGTCACATGTCACGGTCCATCACTGACCTCTGCTACCGCTGTCATCATGGCCTGTGTCTCGATCACAATTCTCCCTGTTGCCATTCCTGTAAAATCCCCCTCAGTTGAAATGATGGTCTTTATAATCACCTCCTGGGTTCTACAGTACCCGTGGATTACCTGACTGACACGTGCAATCAGTGTCTGTCCTATGTGGAAGATTCCGCTATGTACTTGCATGAAATTGTAAGTCACAAAATGCATTTCCTGACATGTATATTGGAAATAACACCCTGTAAGGTCTCGTATGTACAGCACACTAGCTCTGGTAAAGATCACCTTCCGCAATACCTTTTCTGGGATTCATCCTCAGGAAGAAGGAGGGTTAAATGTGCTTATCATTCCACTGGTGGGTTGGATTTGACAACAGCTAATCTGGCCTTAACAACCAATGCTGTTTGCAATCAAATAAAGCAACCTTATATTTGGGATGATATTCGACAGTTGAATCTCATGAGGTTGTTAGAAGTCATATTCTTCCGGAATCAATTGATAAATCATTAACTGAAATGACAGTAAATATTGCAGATTGCAACTGCTAACTAAAATATGATGTTGCGCTTAATCTAGACATGGTTTGACCATCAGCATTTGACTTGAAGATGATAGTATGTCATAACGGACATCATCCCCTGACAGTTTAAGTCTCTATTGACCCAGTGCCTAAGATGTCATGGTCAATTCGCTGAATCAACCCCTATATATTGAATACTGTATGAAAATAAATGTGTTTTATGACACCTATTGCTCACACTGCAGTCACTGCCCTCCATGACCCCTGGCCATGTTGCTGTCCAAAGGCATTTCTCTGACTCTTTAGCGATCAATGGAGACCATATGGATATCCGTGGGACAACAGATGTGCGGTTAGCCGGTGTTGTAAACATGCCAATAACTTCAATGATGGAGGCTAAACAGCAGAGGTCGTTGGAATCATTCGGAATATGTCAATAATTTTCCATTTAAAAGACCGGCCACGGTGCCAATAGTCAATGTGTTTCCACAGATCCATTTCAATGACCATTAATAATCCATGTGCAATCAAGACAATTTAGATGGCAAATAAGTGACTGTGATGCTTTTTCAATGGCCTTGACTTTCAATAGGTTTGTTCAGAGCCATACAGTATTCTGAATAAATGGCTCTGGGGTCGCTGGGTTCTGTCTCCACAGAAATAGAATGGCTAAGTGTGTAGCATCAGAAGGTATCAATAATATGTTAGTTACAATAGTGGGAACAGCTGAAGCGAATTACCCACAATCCATTCAGGCATAAAGGCGACCTCCACTTTCCGACCAGACAACATCGGTATCCAACCAGAATTCTGTTACTCCTGGAATTCCCAAAGGAGGGTATCATCATGCCATGTCCATCAGTACCAGTCCTCTCCACTCCCTCACCCCACTCTCAGTTAGTAGGGTTTCAATTCCTTATGTAAAAAACAACAACATTTGACCAAGACAAATGATTCTTCATGTTCTGAATCATTGTGTGGGGTCAATAACATATCATTAACGTTATATTCAGAAAGTCGGATTTCGTAACATAATCCATCCCATAATAACCACTGAGCTCTGTTGACATAGCAGTGGTAGGTTTCTCCAACAACTTTTGAGGATTTTACGTGGTCGTCGTCTTCAAAATTGTTACTGCGGGTCACAAAAAGCTAAATAATCATGACACGAGCTGAATGAAGTGTAAAAGGCTTTGAATATAAAAAGCTTGTTATACGCTCAGTGCTCAGTTGACATTTCACAGAGATACGCTTGTTTTTGTGAGAAAAAATAACAGGAATTTTAAATGAACATGAAAAGTGTATACTAAAATATGAATATACTTACCTGTCATGTCTCAACATCAATATCCATCTTACCTCTATATTGGTTCATGTCCTGCGTCTTTGAGAAGAAAGATGACGAGTTCAACAGGAAAGTGAGCCTGTCAGTGAGCCAGTCTCACACAGAATCCAGCCTGACGAGATGCAATTTTCAAGATTTTTTAACCACTTTTCTTTCTCTTGTCTCCATTGAATTATTCACCCTAATTCTGGCCGTCCTACCAGGCTAAAAACATCCTACCAGGCTAAAAACATCCTACCAGGCTAAAAACACCAATAACTTTTGAACGGATAATGATAGAGAGATGACCATTGATTTTCTTCGAGGAGTATGTACACTATTGACATATTCGTTTACCCATTGGTCAAAGGATGTGTTTTTAATTGGACATCTCTGTTTGGGGCCTTGATTATTGTGGTTCACCACCATGGAGATGTTAGAGAGACACAAATTAATGTTTCAAAAGACCCCGGAACAATGCTACAAGTCACACCATTATGGCTACCATCTCTCTCCTCATCTTCTGTGTTATGAAGCCGTTCCACAGTGTTGAGGGAGGGGGGAAGGGGGATTAGATAGGGAGGGGGGAAGAGAGTGGGGGGGTGTGGTGTGTGTGTGTGTGTGTGTGTGTGTGTGTGTGTGTGTGTGTGAGAGTGAGAGTGAGAGAGAGAGAGAGAGAGAGACAGAGACAGAGACAGAGACAGAGACAGAGACAGAGACAGAGAGAGGATGAAAAGTGACAAAGATAGAGCACAGGAGGTTGGTGGCACCTCAGTTGGGGAGGACAGGATTGTGGTAATGGCTGGAGCGGATTTGGTAGAATGATATCAAATTCATCAAGCACATGGCTTCCTTGTGTTTGATTCCATTCCATTCGCTCCGTTCCAGCCATTCTTATGAGCCGTCCTCCCCTCAGCAGCCTCCACTGAGATAGAGGGAGGGTCTGAGGCCCCCCTCAGAGTCATTATTAATGCCACAGTGTACTGGCTTTATAGGCTACATCTTCCCCTTAGAGACTACAGCTTAATGAGCCTTTGTATATACACACCACCTATAGGGAACACTGCTGCCTTTCCCATCTATAACATATTCAAAACATCCTCTGCTTTCCACACTGTAATGCATGGAAATGTTTCTCTCTTTTCTCAGTTTAAAGGGATTTGTTTATCTAAATTGCCAGTGGATAAAGTGCATCGTTTTTCAAAACATTATCATTTATTTTTCACATGGCAATCAATGGGGGGGTTAGTTGATTGTGGGATTGTGAGGGATCGCTGAACCATCAGTCATTAGAAAGTATCGCTCAATGACAACGGGAAGGTCTCTGTCATTTTCTGACTGGCATGATTGATGTGTTTTCAACAGTAGGAGAGCAGGCGAGGTGTCCAACGTTTCCCTGTTTCTGACGTACGGCAAAATGCCAGATCACACATCAGCTCTGGAAGTAAGACACTTTGAAAGATGACAATCTGTATCAAATGAAGCGTGTTCCTTTTTCATAATCAACTGACAACCGCCTCTGGACAAGTAGAAAGTGGCATCTGATTTGGACAGGCCTCTTTAAGGTTGAATGTCAAATTTAAGACATCAGTAAATAGAATTTAGAAAACAACATTTTCACCAAAGTTTGATACTGTACAAAGGTAATGTTTCAACTCACCAGGCGATGCTATAATGTGTTCCTCATCTGTGTGGTGAAGTCAGCCATAACGCTCCACCGTGCTTCTACATCTGCATTGCTGCTGTTTGGGGTTTTAGGCTGGTTTCTGTACAGCACTTTGTGACAACTGCTGATATAAAACGGCTTTGTAAATACATTGTATTGATTGATTGAATGATTTTTGTAGGGGGTGTGGCTGGAGGGGGCGTGGCTGGAGGGGGTGTGGCGATTTGCGTCAGCAATGTCCCATAGTTAGCTGTGGCTAGAAGTAGCTATTTTAAGATGCTCTAGGATCAGCCGACCCTGTGGGGAAAAGGCCTCTGTGTCGTACCTGCAAGTAAGCATTTAGTTGAACAGTGTACACCATGTGTCTCCTGTATATACGACTAATACCATGTGTCTCCTGTATATATGACTAACACCATGTGTCTCCTGTATATATGACTAATACCATGTGTCTCCTGTATATATGACTAATACCATGTGTATCCTGTATATATGACTAATACCATGTGTATCCTGTATATACGACTAATACCATGTGTATCCTGTATATATGACTAATACCATGTGTCTCCTGTATATACCACTAATACCATGTGTCTCCTGTATATATGACTAATACCATGTGTATCCTGTATATATGTCTAATACCATGTATCCTGTATGACTAATACCATGTGTATCCTGTATATATGTCTAATACCATGTGTATCCTGTATATATGACTAATACCATGTGTATCCTGTATATATGACTAATACCATGTGTATCCTGTATATATGACTAATACCATGTGTCTCCTGTATATATGACTAATACCATGTGTATCCCTGTATGACTAATACCATGTGTATCCTGTATATATGACCATGTGTCTCCTGTATATATGACTAATACCATGTGTATCCTGTATATATGACTAATACCATGTGTATCCTGTATATATGACTAATACCATGTGTATCCTGTATATATGACTAATACCATGTGTATCCTGTATATATGTGTATCCTGTATATATGACTAATATATACCATGTGTCTCCTGTATATATGACTAATACCATGTGTCTCCTGTATATATGACTAATACCATGTGTATCCTGTATATATGACTAATACCATGTGTATCCTGTATATATGACTAATACCATGTGTATCCTGTATATATGACTAATACCATGTGTCTCCTGTATATATGACTAATACCATGTGTATCCTGTATATATGACTAATACCATGTGTATCCTGTATATATGACTAATACCATGTGTCTCCTGTATATATGATATATGTGACTAATACCATGTGTATCCTGTATATATGACTAATATGTATCCTGTATATATGACTAATACCATGTGTCTCCTGTATATATGACTAATACCATATATACAACTAATACCATGTGTATCCTGTATATATGACTAATACCATGTGTCTCCTGTATATATGACTAATACCATGTGTCTCCTGTATATATGACTAATACCATGTGTATCCTGTATATATGACTAATACCATGTGTATCCTGTATATATGACTAATACCATGTGTATCCTGTATATATGACTAATACCATGTGTATCCTGTATATATGACTAATACCATGTGTATCCTGTATATATGACTAATACCATGTGTATCCTGTATATACAACTAATACCATGTGTCTCCTGTATATACAACTAATACCATGTGTATCCTGTATATATGACTAATACCATGTGTCTCCTGTATATACAACTAATACCATGTGTATCCTGTATATATGACTAATACCATGTGTATCCTGTATATATGACTAATACCATGTGTCTCCTGTATATACAACTAATACCATGTGTATCCTGTATATATGACTAATACCATGTGTATCCTGTATATATGACTAATACCATGTGTATCCTGTATATATGACTAATACCATGTGTATCCTGTATATATGACTAATACCATGTGTCTCCTGTATATATGACTAATACCATGTATCCTGTATATATGACTAATACCATGTGTATCCTGTATATATGACTAATACCATGTGTCTCCTGTATATATGACTAATACCATGTGTATCCTGTATATATGACTAATACCATGTGTATCCTGTATATATGACTAATACCATGTGTCTCCTGTATATATGACTAATACCATGTGTATCCTGTATATATGACTAATACCATGTATCCTGTATATATGACTAATACCATGTGTATCCTGTATATATGACTAATACCATGTGTATCCTGTATATATGACTAATACCATGTGTATCCTGTATATATGACTAATACCATGTGTCTCCTGTATATATGACTAATACCATGTGTATCCTGTATATACAACTAATACCATGTGTATCCTGTATATATGACTAATACCATGTGTCTCCTGTATATATGACTAATACCATGTGTATCCTGTATATATGACTAATACCATGTGTATCCTGTATATATGACTAATACCATGTGTCTCCTGTATATATGACTAATCCTGTATCCTGTATATATGACTAATACCATGTGTCTCCTGTATATATGACTAATACCATGTGTCTCCTGTATATATGACTAATACCATGTGTATCCTGTATATATGACTAATACCATGTGTATCCTGTATATATGACTAATACCATGTGTATCCTGTATATATGACTAATACCATGTGTATCCTGTATATACAACTAATACCATGTGTATCCTGTATATATGACTAATACCATGTGTATCTCCTGTATATATGACTAATACCATGTGTATCCTGTATATATGACTAATACCATGTGTATCCTGTATATATGACTAATACCATGTGTATCCTGTATATATGACTAATACCATGTGTATCCTGTATATACAACTAATACCATGTGTATCCTGTATATATGACTAATACCATGTGTATCCTGTATATATGACTAATATATGACTAATACCATGTGTATCCTGTATATATGACTAATACCATGTGTCTCCTGTATATATGACTAATACCATGTGTATCCTGTATATATGACTAATACCATGTGTATCCTGTATATATGACTAATACCATGTGTATCCTGTATATACAACTAATACCATGTGTATCCTGTATATATGACTAATACCATGTGTATCCTGTATATATGACTAATACCATGTGTATCCTGTATATATGACTAATACCATGTGTCTCCTGTATATATGACTAATACCATGTGTATCCTGTATATATGACTAATACCATGTGTCTCCTGTATATATGACTAATACCATGTGTCTCCTGTATATATGACTAATACCATGTGTATCCTGTATATATGACTAATACCATGTGTATCCTGTATATATGACTAATACCATGTGTCTCCTAATACCATGTGTATCCTGTATATATGACTAATACCATGTGTATCCTGTATATACAACTAATACCATGTGTCTCCTGTATATATGACTAATACCATGTGTATCCTGTATATATGATCCTGTATGACTAATACCATGTGTATCCTGTATATATGACTAATACCATGTGTATCCTGTATATATGACTAATACCATGTGTATCCTGTATATATGACTAATACCATGTGTCTCCTGTATATATGACTAATACCATGTGTATCCTGTATATACAACTAATACCATGTATCCTGTATATATGACTAATACCATGTGTATCCTGTATATATGACTAGTGTATATATACTAATACCATGTATCCTGTATATATGACTAATACCATGTGTCTCCTGTATATATGACTAATACCATGTGTATCCTGTATATATGACTAATACCATGTGTCTCCTGTATATATGACTAATAACATGTATCCTGTATGACTAATACCTGTATCCTGTATACAACTAATACCATGTGTATCCTGTATATATGACTAATACCATGTGTATCCTGTATATATGACTAATACCATGTGTATCCTGTATATATGACTACCACCATGTGTATCCTGTATATACAACTAATACCATGTGTATCCTGTATATATGACTAATACCATGTATATATCCTGTATATATGACTAATACCATGTATATATGACTAATACCATGTGTATCCTGTATATATGACTAATACCATGTGTATCCTGTATATACAACTAATACCATGTGTATCCTGTATATACAACTAATACCATGTCTCTATTACCATTACCTGTGTATCCTGTATATATGACTAATACCATGTGTATCCTGTATATATGACTAATACCATGTGTATCCTGTATATACAACTAATACCATGTGTCTCCTGTATATATGACTAATACCATGTGTCTCCTGTATATGACTAATACCACGATCCTAATACCATGTGTCTAGTGTATATATGACTAATACCATGTGTATCCTGTATATATGACTAATACCATGTGTCTCCTGTATATATGACTAATACCATGTGTATCCTGTATATATGACTAATACCATGTGTCTCCTGTATATATGACTAATAACATGTGTATCCTGTATATACAACTAATACCATGTGTATCCTGTAGATATGACTAATACCATGTGTATCCTGTATATATATTCATATGTGTGTATCCTGTATATATTTAATACTGTGTGTATCCTGTATATATGACTAATACCATGTGTATCACATATATATGACTAATACCATATGTCTCTATATATACAACTAATACCATGTGTATCATATATATGACTAATACTATGTATATCCTGTAATATATGACTAATACCATGTGTATCCTGTATATACGACTAAT
>NW_026999746.1:0-9738 GCF_036934945.1 Oncorhynchus masou masou
CCTATTTGGACATTAAACTATGAGTCTTGGCCGGGGATCAAATTCAACAGGATATGCTGTATCAAATAAGTGTTCTATAAATAATTAAACTGGATATGCTGTATCAGGTTAGTGTTCTTTAAACAATTAAACAGGATATGCTGTATCAAATAAGTGTTCTATAAATAATTAAACAGGATATGCTGTATCAGGTGAGTGTTCTAGAAATATTTCAACAGGATATGCTGTATCAGGTGAGTGTTCTATAAATAATTCAACAGGATATGCTGTATCAGGTGAGTGTTCTATAAATAATCCAACAGGATATGTTGTATCAGGTTAGTGTTCTATAAATAATTCAACAGGATATGCTGTATCAGGTGAGTGTTCTATAAATAATTCAACAGGATATGCTGTATCAGGTGAGTGTTCTATAAATAATTCAACAGGATATGCTGCATCAGGTGAGTGTTCTATAAATAATTCAACAGGATATGCTGTATCAGGTGAGTGTTCTATAAATAATTCAACAGGATATGCTGTATCAGGTTAGTGTTCTATAAATAATTCAACAGGATATGTTGTATCAGGTTAGTGTTCTATAAATAATTCAACAGGATATGCTGTATCAGGTAGAGTGTTCTATAAATAATTCAACAGGATGTGCTGTATCAAGGTGAGTGTTCTATAAATAATTCAACAGGATATGCTGCATCAGGTGAGTGTTCTATAAATAATTCAACAGGATATGCTGTATCGGGTTAGTGTCCTATAAATAATTCAACAGGATATGTTTGTATCAGGTTAGTGTTCTATAAATAATTCAACAGGATATGCTGTATCAGGTGAGTGTTCTATAAATATTTCAACAGGATATGCTGTATCAGGTGAGTGTTCTATAAATAATTCAACAGGATATGCTGTATCAGGTTAGTGTTCTATAAATAATTCAACAGGATATGTTGTATCAGGTTAGTGTTCTATAAATAATTCAACAGGATATGCTGTATCAGGTGAGTGTTCTATAAATAATTCAACAGGATATGCTGTATCAGGTGAGTGTTCTATAAATAATTCAACAGGATATGCTGTATCAGGTGAGTGTTCTATAAATAATTCAACAGGATATGCTGCATCAGGTGAGTGTTCTATAAATAATTCAACAGGATATGCTGTATCAGGTTAGTGTTCTATAAATAATTCAACAGGATATGCTGTATCAGGTTAGTGTTCTATAAATAATTCAACAGGATATGCTGTATCAGGTGAGTTTTCTATAAATAATTCAACAGGATATGTTGTATCAGGTTAGTGTTCTATAAATAATTCAACAGGATATGCTGTATCAGGTTAGTGTCCTATAAATAATTCAACAGGATATGTTGTATCAGGTTAGTGTTCTATAAATAATTCAACAGGATATGCTGCATCAGGTGAGTGTTCTATAAATAATTCAACAGGATATGCTGTATCAGGTTAAGTGTCCTATAAATAATTCAACAGGATATGTTGTATCAGGTTAGTGTTCTATAAATAATTCAGCAGGATATGCTGTATCAGGTGAGTGTTCTATAAATATTTCAACAGGATATGCTGTATCAGGTGAGTGTTCTATAAATGAATTCAACAGGATATGCTGTATCAGGTTAGTGTTCTATAAATAATTCAACAGGATATGTTGTATCAGGTTAGTGTTCTATAAATAATTCAACAGGATATGCTGTATCAGGTGAGTGTTCTATAAATAATTCAACAGGATATGCTGTATCAGGTGAGTGTTCTACAAATAATTCAACAGGATATGCTGTATCAGGTGAGTGTTCTATAAATAATTCAACAGGATATGCTGCATCAAAGGTGAGTGTTCTATAAATAATTCAACAGGATATGCTGTATCAGGTTAGTGTTCTATAAATAATTCAACAGGATATGCTGTATCAGGTTGGTGTTCTATAAATAATTCAACAGGATATGCTGTATCAGGTGAGTTTCTCTATAAATAATTCAACAGGATATGTTGTATCAGGTTAGTGTTCTATAAATAATTCAACAGGATATGCTGTATCAGGTTAGTGTTCTATAAATAATTCAACAGGATATGTTGTATCGGAGTTTAGTGTTCTATAAATAATTCAACAGGATACTGCTGTATCAGGTTAGTGTTCTATAAATAATTCAACAGGATATGCTGCATCAGGTGAGTGTTCTATAAATAATTCAACAGGATATGCTGTATCAGGTTAGTGTCCTATAAATAATTCAACAGGATATGTTGTATCAGGTTTAGTGTTCTATAAATAATTCAACAGGATATGCTGTATCAGGTGAGTGTTCTATAAATATTTCAACAGGATATGCTGTATCAGGTGAGTGTTCTATAAATAATTCAACAGGATATGCTGTATCAGGTTAGTGTTCTATAAATAATTCAACAGGATATGTTGTATCAGGTTAGTGTTCTATAAATAATTCAACAGGATATGCTGTATCAGGTGAGTGTTCTATAAATAATTCAACAGGATATGCTGTATCAGGTGAGTGTTCTATAAATAATTCAACAGGATATGCTGTATCAGGTGAGTGTTCTATAAATAATTCAACAGGATATGCTGCATCAGGTGGAGTGTTCTATAAATAATTCAACAGGATATGCTGTATCAGGTTAGTGTTCTATAAATAATTCAACAGGATATGCTGTATCAGGTTAGTGTTCTATAAATAATTCAACAGGATATGCTGTATCAGGTGAGTTTTCTATAAATAATTCAACAGGATATGTTGTATCAGGTTAGTGTTCTATAAATAATTCAACAGGATATGCTGTATCAGGTTAGTGTCCTATAAATAATTCAACAGGATATGTTGTATCAGGTTAGTGTTCTATAAATAATTCAACAGGATATGCTGTATCAGGTGAGTGTTCTATAAATATTTCAACAGGATATGCTGTATCAGGTGAGTGTTCTATAAATAATTCAACAGGATATGCTGTATCAGGTTAGTGTTCTATAAATAATTCAACAGGATATGTTGTATCAGGTTAGTGTTCTATAAATAATTCAACAGGATATGTTGTATCAGGTTAGTGTTCTATAAATAATTCAACAGGATATGCTGTATCAGGTGAGTGTTCTATAAATAATTCAACAGGATATGCTGTATCAGGTGAGTGTTCTATAAATAATTCAACAGGATATGCTGTATCAGGTTAGTGTTCTATAAATAATTCAACAGGATATGCTGTATCAGGTGAGTGTTCTATAAATAATTCAACAGGATATGCTGTATCAGGTAAGTGTTCTATAAATAATTCAACAGGATATGCTGTATCAGGTGAAGTGTTCTATAAATAATTCAACAGGATATGCTGTATCAGGTGAGTGTTCTATAAATAATTCAACAGGATATGCTGTATCAGGTGGAAGTGTTCTATAAATAATTCAACAGGATATGCTGTATCAGGTGAGTGTTCTATAAATAATTCAACAGGATATGCTGTATCAGGTGAGTGTTCTATAAATAATTCAACAGGATATGCTGTATCAGGTGAGGTGTTCTATAAATAATTCAACAGGATATGCTGTATCAGGTGAGTGTTCTATAAATAATTCAACAGGATATGCTGTATCAGGTGAGTGTTCTATAAATAATTCAACAGGATATGCTGTATCAGGTGAGTGTTCTATAAATAATTCAACAGGATATGCTGTATCAGGTGAGTGTTCTATAAATAATTCAACAGGATATGCTGTATCAGGTGAGTGTTCTATAAATAATTCAACAGGATATGCTGTATCAGGTGAGTGTTCTATAAATAATTCAACAGGATATGCTGTATCAGGTGAGTGTTCTATAAATAATTCAACAGGATATGCTGTATCAGGTGAGTGTTCTATAAATAATTCAACAGGATATGCTGCATCAGGTGAGTGTTCTATAAATAATTCAACAGGATATGCTGTATCAGGTGAGTGTTCTATAAATAATTCAACAGGATATGCTGCATCAGGTGAGTGTTCTATAAATAATTCCAACAGGATATGTTGTATCAGGTTAGTGTTCTATAAATAATTCAACAGGATATGCTGTATCAGGTTGAGTGTCCTATAAATAATTCAACAGGATATGTTGTATCAGGTTAGTGTTCTATAAATAATTCAACAGGATATGCTGTATCAGGTGAGTGTTCTATAAATAATTCAACAGGATATGCTGTATCAGGTGAGTGTTCTATAAATAATTCAACAGGATATGCTGTATCAGGTTAGTGTTCTATAAATAATTCAACAGGATATGTTGTATCAGGTTAGTGTTCTATAAATAATTCAACAGGATATGTTGTATCAGGTTAGTGTTCTATAAATAATTCAACAGGATATGCTGTATCAGGTGAGTGTTCTATAAATAATTCACCAGGATATGCTGTATCAGCTGAGTGTTCTATAAATAATTCAACAGGATATGCTGTATCAGGTTAGTGTTCTATAAATAATTCAACAGGATATGCTGTATCAGGTGAGTGTTCTATAAATAATTCAACAGGATATGCTGTATCAGGTGAGTGTTCTACCGTGGAGGCTGCTGCGGGGAGGACGGCTCATAATAATGTCTGGAATGGTATCAAACACATGGTTTCTATGTGTTTGATACCATTCCATTGACTCCATTACAGCCATTATTATGAGCCGTCCTCCCTTCAGCAGCCTCCACTGGTGTACTATAAATATTGCCTTGGTGTGTGTCTTGTGCAGATCTATCTCTAAAAATCACAGCTTTTCTGAAAGATTTCTTTACAGTCAACTATCTTCTTCAGGACTGTCTCTCAGCATGTTTTGGCTCCAGTTTAGAGCGGTGATATTGGCCCAGGTCCTTGACACTGTGACAGACCCAGTGAAATAACGTCACCTACACAGGCACTAAAATAATCCACATATTCCCAATGTGTGCCAGGTTATAGGTGATATCTACAGGTTGAAGGCGAAAGCCTCTACTTCTATGTCAAAAACAAAACCAAAACACTACAGTAAATACTACAGTAATGTCTGCAAAACACTACTGTAAATATTACAGTATTACAGTATAGTACAATCCACAAAACACTACATGAATTACTATAGTGTACTGTATATACACTACAGTTTTATTTTCCTAGAGTACTTATATGATACACTACAGTATACTACAGTAAACACTACAGTGAAGTCTGCAAAAACACTACAGTGAATACTATAGTATTTATACCGTAGTATACTATAGTATTTTCTTCTTGTGGGAAGCTGTGAGAGGGTAGATGGGAGAGGATGTGACAGCTGTGTGGGGCTGCTTTGGAGTTGAGTTGCAGTCCAACAGACCGTGATCTCACAGGCAAAGCCAAGGTATATTAGCACAAGCAAGCACCAGCGTATTGCACAGGACACTGACAATTCCATGAACAGTTTATGCTTGTCAACCTGGTAAATTGGCTGTACACTACAGTAGATTTGTCCTATAGTGCAGTCATCAAGATATGTATATAATGATACAGGCCCAATATAGCTTGCCTATCTCTGATTTGATGTAATTATGCACTGTAAAAGTAGATATAGTTCTACGATATATGGGCTATATAAAGACAAGTAAACTTGTGTCATAGAGGTCACTTGTGTGGCAGTTGTTGGATACGGTGGAAAGTCAAGTCAGTGGGAAGTGATAGGCTATACTTCTTAAACTTTCATCAGTATGTGTCTACACCAGCCGTGGAGTTGGAGAGAGGGTAAAAATATCTCCAGTCTGTGTCCAGAGGACAGCAGGGGGAGGTCTCAGGCTCGGCTCTGCTCTCTGTGGTTAATACACGGCTGTTAACACTCTGCTCTGACACACCACCCGATGACACTTCAGAAACCACGAAGGGCACGCCGGTAAGCTGAGAGAGAGGTGATGGGGGCCACAGTTCCAGATTGGGGTCACTAGTTTGCACGACGGATGGACTTGACTCTGTTCAAATGGTCGCAGATGACATTACTGGGACATTTCGGTCTCCTTCTGCTGTATGCCAAGATCAGAACAGGGCAACAGGCTTAGGGTGAGATAAGCTTAAAAATACTACAATAGGCCTAGCCAAGACATTATAAGCACAGGTGAGATAATTAATAGATGGAGGACTTCTTAAAAAAGGTGCTGAGAGCAATGACTGACAACTGCATCCATGTACTCAAGACCAAATAAAAAATGGTTGAACAAAAGGCATTGTCAATATAATCTCTGTGGTCATAACATAGGCTATACTACACATTCCCATACACGTCTGGTCTCTCCCATACATACATCTGGTACCCTCCTCTCCCATACACACGTCTGGTACCCTCCTCTCCCATACATACGTCTGGTACCCTCCTCTCCCATACACACGTCTGGTACCCTCCTCTCCCATACATACATCTGGTACCCTCCTCTCCCATACACACGTCTGGTACCCTCCTCTCCCATACACACGTCTGGTACCCTCCTCTCCCATACATACATCTGGTAACCTCCTCTCCCATACACACGTCTGGTACCCTCCTCTCCCATACATACATCTGGTACCCTCCTCTCCCATACATACATCTGGTACCCTCCTCTCCCATACATACATCTGGTACCCTCCTCTCCCATACACACGTCTGGTACCCTCCTCTCCCATACATACATCTGGTACCCTCCTCTCCCATAGACACGTCTGGTACCCTCCTCTCCCATACATACATCTGGTACCCTCCTCTCCCATACACACGTTTGGTACCCTCCTCTCCCATACACACGTCTGGTACCCTCCTCTCCCATACACACGTTTGGTACCCTCCTCTCCCATACACACGTCTGGTACCCTCCTCTCCCATACACACGTCTGGTACCCTCCTCTCCCATACATACATCTGGTACCCTCCTCTCCCATATATACATCTGGTACCCTCCTCTCCCATACACAGGTCTGGTACCCTCCTCTCCCATACACACGACTGGTACCCTCCTCTCCCATACACACGACTGGTACCCTCCTCTCCCATACGTCTGGTACCCTCCTCTCCCATACATACATCTGGTACCCTCCTCTCCCACACACAGGTCTGGTACCCTCCTCTCCCACACAGGTCTGATACCTCCTCTCCCACAGGTCTGGTACCCTCCTCTCCCACATACAGGTCTGGTACCCTCCTCTCCCCACACACACATCTGGTACCCTCCTCTCACCCATACGTCTGGTACCCTCCTCTCCCATATATACGTCTGGTACCCTCCTCTCCCCCACACGTCTGATACCCTCCTCTCCCACACACACACGTCTGGTACCCTCCTCTCACCCATACTTCTGGTACCTTCCTCTCCCACATACAGGTCTGGTACCCTCCTCTCCCCCACACGTCTGATACCCTCCTCTCCCACACACAGGTCTGGTACCCTCCTCTCCCCCACACGTCTGATACCCTCCTCCCACACACAGGTCTGATACCCTCCTCTCCCCCACAGGTCACCCTCCCCTTTCCCCACACGGTCTCCCACACACAGGTCTGATACCCTCCTCTCCCCACACAGGTCTGATACCCTCCTCTTCCCACACAGGTCTGATACCCTCCTCTCCCACACAGGTCTGATACCCCTCCTCTCCCACACAGGTCTGATACCCTCCTCTCCCACACACAGGTCTGATACCCTCCTCTCCCACGTCTGATACCTCCTCTCCCACACAGGTCTGATACCCTCCTCTCCCACACACAGGTCTGATACCTCCTCTCCCACACAGGTCTGATACCCTCCTCTCCCACACACAGGTCTGATACCCTCCCTCTCCCACACACAGGTCTGATACCCTCCTCTCCCACACAGGTCTGAGTTGATAATTCCCTCCTCTCCCACACACAGGTCTGATACCCTCTCCCACACACAGGTCTGATACCCTCCTCTCCCACACAGGTCTGATACCCTCCTCCCACACACAGGTCTGATAATCCTCCTCTCCCCACACAGGTCTGATACCCTCCTCTCCCACACACAGGTCTGATACCCTCCTCTCCTAAGTCTCGACCCGAAAGACTGAAAACAAATTATTGAAATACCCTCTGTGTCAGGAAACCTGCGCTAGTGGAATATACTACCCCCATATATAAACAGGTGGATTCGGGTAGGTAGGCCTATGTTATCTCCACTTTCCTTTAACATTACCATGTTGTCACAAAACGACTCATTACCTGGATGTGTGCCTGAATGATAACAGTCAGGGAAAACGACTCAATACATGGATGTGTGCCTGAATGATAACAGTCAGGGAAAACGACTCATTACATGGATGTGTGCCTGAATGATAACAGTCAGGAAAGCGACTCATTACCTGGATGTGTGCCTGAATGATAACAGTCAGGGAAAACGACTCAATACATGGATGTGTGCCTGAATGATAACAGTCAGGGAAAACGACTCAATACATGGATGTGTGCCTGAATGTTAACAGTCAGAGAATACGACTCGATACATGGATGTGTGCCTGAATGATAACAGTCAGGGAATACGACTCAATACCTGGATGTGTGCCTGAATGATAACAGTCAGGGAAAACGACTCAATACCTGGATGTGTGCCTGAATGATAACAGTCAGGGAAAACGACTCAATACCTGGATGTGTGCCTGAATGATAACAGTCAGGGAAAACGACTCAATACATGGATGTGTGCCTGAATGATAACAGTCAGGGAAAACGACTCAATACATGGATGTGTGCCTGAATGATAACAGTCAGGAAAACGACTCAATACATGGATGTGTGCCTGAATGATAACAGTCAGGGAAAACGACTCAATACCTGGATGTGTGCCTGAATGATAACAGTCAGGAAAAGCGACTCAATACATGGATGTGCGCCTGTAATGATAACAGTCAGGGAAAACGACTCAATACCTGGATGTGTGCCTGAATGATAACAGTCAGGGAAAACGACTCAATACATGGATGTGTGCCTGAATGATAACAGTCAGGGAAAACGACTCGATACATGGATGTGTGCCTGAATGATAACAGTCAGGGAAAACGACTCAATACATGGATGTGTGCCTGAATGATAACAGTCAGGGAAAACGACTCAATACATGGATGTGTGCCTGAATGATAACAGTCAGGGAAAACGACTCAATACATGGATGTGTGCCTGAATGATAACAGTCAGGAAAAACGACTCATTACCTGGATGTGTGCCTGAATGATAACAGTCAGGGAAAGCGACTCAATACATGGATGTGTGCCTGAATGATAACAGTCAGGGAAAACGACTCGATACATGGATGTGTGCCTGAATGATAACAGTCAGGGAAAACGACTCAATACATGGATGTGTGCCTGAATGATAACAGTCAGGGAAAACGACTCGATACATGGATGTGTGCCTGAATGATAACAGTTATGTATCAGGGACAGAGAACATGGCAATAAAAAGTATTATGAGAATTACAAACTCTTCATAAAAGTAAACCGCCGCGGCTACAATGGATACGCTCATTCCCAAGCCTATCAAACGCTTTAGCCAAATCCACGTAATCAACTAGACATTATGGGCAACAAACGACTCAAAACACTCTACAAAACGTTTTCAGTGAGCGTGAATAAAGTGTGAATGTCCGACTGTCTTAGGCAACTTGAAAAAGAGTTTGCATAGGAGAAAATGTGCTCTAGAGTCACAGTGCGCGACAAGGTGTGGAATGGACATCTTCGGCAGTTTGTGTTTTTGTGGTTGAGGTGGAGGACAGCTGGGAAGA